>NC_050573.1:109601907-109901907 GCF_011100635.1 Trichosurus vulpecula
AGGTACTCTCGACTCCGGAGACAGTGCATTATCCGCTGTACCACCTAGCTGCCCCTTGAGCTGAGTTTTGAAGGAAGCCAGAAAACTAAGAGGCAGAGATAAGGGGGCAGAGAATTCCAGGTATGGGGGACCACCTAAGGAGAAAGGAGATGGAATGTCAGGTTCAAGAAACTTCACGTAGTCCAGGATAGGTACATCAGAATTAGGGTCTCGGTTTCTTTTTCTGTAAAACAGACATAATACCAGCCCCTACGTCTTCCAACCTACCTGGGTTATTATGAGGAAAAAATGAGTCATTATACATAAAGCACTTTGCAAACTTCGAATCGCTATATAAATCACCATCACTATTCCTATTACTACTGCAACTGCTATGCTTACTACTAATATTACTACAAGTATAGCTATTACTGACACCAAACAAAACTGTCCCAGGCAGACGACTATCTTTGTCTTCAGAAATCTCCGAGTCCGTGTTGTCAAGTTCGAGGGCACCGCAGTCTGAACAGTAAAAAAGTTATTTCTATTATCTTGTGTTAGGTTTCTCTTATCAGTTATCTCACTGCTTTTACTCTCAGTGGAAACTCAGCAGCTGCCTCCCCTTTCCCCACCACTACCACTACCACCCACGCAATATCCATTCACATATTTGAGCACAGTTGCTAGTTTCTGTATTTCAGCCTTATCTGTTCAGACCCTGGTTCTTTAAGTCTGATTATACTCTGTTTTTATGGATGACAACCCTTGGGCTAGGAATGTGTCACTTTCGGTTTTAACTGGGCTATGGGCTTGGATAGCGAGCAGTGGACGACAGTGGTTAGCTCAGCCGGTTAGAGTACAATTCTGGAGAAGCCAAGTTCAAGAGTTCTATCCCTTTACTAAGGAATTAACATCCCACTATCTCATGGCCACGAGCTCTGCTACTACCACCACTGATGATACTGACTGACATTTATAAAGCTTACTATGTGTAAGGTACTGTACTGAGCACTTACAAATATTATCTCATTTGAACCTCACAACAACCTTGGGAGGTAGGTGCTGTTATGATCCACATTTTACAGATGAGGAAACTGAGGCAGAGGTTAAGTGACTCGCCCAGGGTCACACAGCTAGTAAGCGTCTAAAGCGAGATCTGAATTCCGTCTTTCCTGACTCTGCCCAGCGCTCTATCCACCGCACCGCCTAACTGCTTCAGGATGCCTGTGAGCCACCTTACAAATTCAGATTATCGATCACAAGGGAACTGAGATGCATGTGGTTGATTCGGATAAGCCCATCCTGCCTACCAGGAAAACACATCTAAAGATAGTGCTAATGGTGGTATGCAGCACCAAATTTGTCCGCAGCTCAATTCACTGTTTCGACCTTACTTTGAACTACTTCCTTTCACAAACTCTGCAGTCTATGGTCCGATCCAACTGTCCTAAAAGCTATTCCTGGAACTCAGCATTCCATCTCCTACCTCCTGGCATTTGCCCAAACCATCCCCCATGCCTAGAATGCATCCTTTTCAAGTGGCCTCCTTAGGAATGCCTGCCTTTGAGAATGCTGATCTTCCTTCAAGACTTCAAGTTCCACGTCCTTAAAGATTTCCTTAGTGTCTCCTTCCTCCTTCTCCCATTGCGAGTAGTCTCCCACTTTACTCTTCTTGGTACCAAACACATTTTGTAGCTTCCTGGCAGAATATAAGCTCCTCAAGACCTGAGGCTTTCGTTTTATCCCCACAGTGCCTGGCACACAGTAGGTACTTAATAAATGATTGTTGTTTGTTGAAGAGGATTGTTGGATTTGAAAGACAATGTTTCAGAATCAGAAGGGGTACGTGTAAAACTACTTCATTTTCAGTGTAAGTCATTCACAAATAAGACATTGCGTAGGCAAAGTGTTTTGCCCAAGACCACAAAACCAGGCCCCTGATTCCCAAAACCTCTGTACCACCTCTCCCAATTCAGTGAATCTCTAGGTGAGGCCTAGCCCTGTGGGTCCAGCCTAGCACTAGGCACTGCCTTTAAAGGCCTTCACGGGTTTCTCAGAACTGTCCGTATTTACAAGTTATGAACTGATGTGGCCAAGTGTGAGGAGCTCAGGCAATGGGCTCATGACAGTCTCTTCACTAATCACTTTGCTCTCGGTCATCCATCAGCCCTGTACACACCCAAACTTGGTGCAGCAGATGAGACAGAGGGTGGCACGAAGCCACAGACACACCAGAGGAGGCACTAGACAGGGCCTTCTTCAGCGCTCTGCCCACTGTGCCACCCAGGGCCTCCAGATGCTCCATTTGTTCACTCCATTAATGAAATTTCCTCTCTACTTCTGACTACAATCAATTCATTTGTAAAGTAGCTGCATCCCTACATCTCTGCCCTTATACTGTCTAGTGAGGGACAGTACCTTATGAGATTGCATATACTTTCGTTCAGTTCAACAAATAGGTTCCCACAGGGTAGAAGGGATTGTGGATATGAAGATGAAAAGTTCAATTCCATTTAATTAAATTCTATTCTCTTCAATTCAACAAGCATTTTTTAATTACCTATTATCTGCCAAGCACTGTGCTGGGGATAAAAACAAACAAAACAAGCAAAAAATGAAACATTTTCTTCCCTCAACGAGTTTACATTCTATCAGCAGAAAATAACAGGTAAGTGGGGCAGTTATATGATGCAGTGGCTAAAGCATTGGGCTTGGAATCAGGAAGACTCATCTTCCTCAGTTCAAATCCAGCCTCAGACACTGATCCTGGGCACCTCATTTAACCCTGTTTGCCTCAGTTTCTTCACCTGTAAAATGAGATGGAGAAGGAAATGGCAAACCACTCCGGTATCTTTGCCAAGAAAACCCCAAAATGGAGTCATGAAGAGTCAGCCACAACTGAAACAACTGAAGAGCAATAGAAGCAGATGAGTAACCGTTTAATATATTCAGTGGAAAATTTGGAGGGACAGCACCTTTGTGAGGAGGATCAGGAAACACATCTTATTGGGTGTAACACCTGAACTAAGTTTTCAATGGAATTAGGAATTCCAAGAATTAAGGGTAAAAAGGGAACACATTCAAGGCCTAGAAACATCATGGAGGTGGAGGATGAAACGTCATGTACGGGAATTATCAGAATGATCAAGTCCCTACCCTGAAGAAGCTTATGAATAAACATTGCTGTTCAGTCGTTTTCAGTCATGTCTGACTCTTCATGACTCCATTTGGAGTTTTTGTGGCAAAGATACCGGAGCAGTTTGCCATTTCCTTCTCCAGCTCATTTGACAGATGAGGAAACTGAGGCAAATAGGCTTAAGTGACTTGCTCTGTGTTACATAACTTTTAAGTGTCTGAGACTAGACTGAACTCAGGAAGATGAGTCTTCCTGACTCCAGGACCAGCGCTCTATCCACTGCAACACCTAGCTGCCCTACAATTAAATAGGAAAACACATAGAGGCAAAAAAGCAATACGCAAAGTAGAGTATTATGGGGCAGAGGAGAGATCCAGCGGAAAAAAAATTTTCCTGGAAAACTTGAAGAGGTCGATGGAGACAGTGGTGAAGTCTTCAAAGAGGAGCCAGACCCTGAGCTGAGTTTGAAAGGTTGGAAGGATTTGAATAAATTGGGTCATAGAGTTGATTGGGAGAAGAGAGACAAGTATCAGTGAACTGTGTAAGCAAGCACAGAGGTAGAAAAGTGTGGGAATGGTAAAAGGCTCAATTTGGTACGCATGTATTAAAAAGGGGTCATGGAAGATAAGGTTTGTTTGGGGCCTTGTTGACACTAAATTCAGCTGGGACCAAATCACTGAGAGGTTCAGTAGTTAAGTAAAGGAGTCTAGACCAAGCTTGGTAGCTTACAGGGAGCCAATGTTGGTTTTAAGCCAGGAATGTGACGTGATCCTGAGCTGTGCCTTGGGAGATTTCACTTCTGACAATGAACGATCTTTAGCATCTTGCATTAGGAACTGGCCTAGAAAAAGAAGTCCAGGCAAGAAGCATATATTAAGAACCAAATGTACCAGTCTGAAGCATAAAGAGCCATCAAATGAGAGACAGAGAGAGAGAGAGAGAGAGAGAGAGAGAGAGAGAGACAGAGAGAGACAGAGAGAGACAGAGAGACAGAGAGAGAGAGGAGAGGAGAGGAGAGGAGAGGAGAGGAGAGGGGAGGAGAGGAGAGGAGAGGAGAGGAGAGGAGAGGAGAGGAGAGGAGAGGAGAGGAGAGGAGAGGAGAGGAGAGGAGAGGAGAGGAGAGGAGAGGAGAGGAGGAGAGGGAGAGAAGGAAAGAGAGAGAGAGAGAGAGAGAGAGAGAGAGAGAGAGAGAGAGAGAGAGAGAGAAATCAGGCTGTCTGGAAACAGGGTCTGCCTAAAATATAGTCACTTTACAATTCATTATAAGTCAAAAAAAGAAGGTGCCAATCCTCTAGGGGCTTCATATTTGGTTTTTGGTTTTGTTTTTATTTAATTAAGAGCTTTTGGTCAATTTGCTAAAAATGCATCTTATTCATACTCAGGCAGACAAGTATATTTTCAGGTTAGCTTACTAATAATGAATACAGGGCTGGAAACCCCCCATTGACTCTCTCTCCTCTGTCTTATGCACCACAGGTGACTTAGGAGAACAAGCTGGCGACTTGGGCAGAGAAATCCAATTTGAATAACTGTATCTCACAGGGCTGTAAGGGGAAACTCCAAGGGGAACCTCTGCCTGGGAACCCTCGCAAAGAGCCACCAGCGAGTGAAATGGCCTCTGCTGAGGGGGCGGCATGAGATTTCCACCCCAGTTGTGTCATTGATTGAGAAAAACACACCTCTTGGGGTTTATGAACAGGAAGTAGCACAAACACTAACATGTAGGTGGAGTTCTTAGGGTTTTCCTGACCCTTTACTGTCTTTGACAGGCTTGTGCTTTTACTGGAATACTGAGGATAGACTCAAATGGAACAGTAATAACCCGTAGAAAA
Organism: Trichosurus vulpecula; assembly: GCF_011100635.1. Classification (NCBI taxonomy): domain Eukaryota; kingdom Metazoa; phylum Chordata; class Mammalia; order Diprotodontia; family Phalangeridae; genus Trichosurus; species Trichosurus vulpecula. Next base: position 109,606,855 of record NC_050573.1, read on the forward strand.
AGCCCAACAGAAAAACTTGCTGAGATTGCCTCAGTTCTGGAAAAACTAGAGGCTCATTCATTCATTCATTCAAAAAAAAAATACAAATTAAACACATTTATTCCCATTCTGTCTCCAGCTTCTCTTTCCAGGATAATGACGCATTTTCTCCCCTTGTTCATGTATTGAAATTGTAAAACCCTTCAAGAGAGGAACAAGGCCTCAATAAAACAGACTTTTCAAGAGCACTTCAGTCAAGGGAGCAGGACTAAAATTCAAGTTGACCTCTGTCTTTTTATCTGACCTGGTTCTTGGGGGCCTAGATTATTGGTGTAGCCCTACTTCTTCTTACAAGTCACCATTTGAGGGTACCAGCAGCCATAACATTTGCCATATTGACTTGCTTGATTTTCGCATGCATGATATTTCATCTCCAACCCCTACGCTTTTGCCTTGCCTGGAATCTTCTCCCTTCTCACCTCCACCTCTTGAAACTCCAATCTCCTTTCAATATTTAGATCAGGTGTGTCCTCCTACACATGGCCTTTTCTGATGCCCATAAATCTTAGTGCTCCAAAAGTCATTTTCTATTTATTGTGTATGTTGTTGCTCAGTAAAGTGTCACCTCTGGGTCATTGCCAATCGTTTTAACTTTTGTCCTGTCGCTGGACTCTAATGACTCTGGAGGAGAGAGTGAAGCTGATGACTTCGCTCGACTCTGCCTCACTTAAATCCAATTCAGGCACAAGTTAAGACATCACCCCCATGATGTCGTTGATCCTTTTCAGAGATGAAGGACGAACAACAAAGTGTCATCTTCAAAAAGCCTTTCTTGATTGTCCCCCAGCTAGAAGTGATCTCTCCTTCTATCATCCCTTTCTGGGTACACTCTCCTATGAACTTTGCACACTGTAATCTGTATAACTGTTATGGATCAATCCACAAGCATTTTTAAGCACTTAATCTCTCCTGGGCACCATGCTAGGCACTGAGGTTCCAAATAAAAAATCCCTGCCCTCAAGGAGGCAGTGTGTACATGTATAAGTAGAAATAAATACAAGGTGGGGAACATCAGGAAAGGCCACCTGAAGGAGGCAGTGAGCTTTGAGCTGAGCTCTGAAGGGAACCAGGGAGTCCAATGGTCAGAAAGGAGGCAAGAAAGCATTCCAGGCATGAAAAGCAGCCGGTGTAAAGACAGAGACAGCCAATGGAGCATGTTCCCATGTGAGCAGCAATAAGAAGGCCAATTTGGCTGAACTGAACAGTCTGTAAAAGGGGAATAATGCAAAATGGAAAGGGAGGATGCAGTTTATGAAAGACTTTAAATGCCAAACAGAGGAGCTTGTTTGATCCCAGAAGCAATAGGGAGCCACTGGTCTTAATGGAGTAAGAAAGCAACAGAATCGGACCAGTGGTTTAAGAACATCACTCAGACAGCTGTATGGAACATTGACTGGAGAGGGGGAGAGACTCGGGGAAGGGAGAGCAATTGGAAGGACAAGAACAGTATGCCAGGTAAGAAGCCTAAACTAGGTCCAGAGCTGTGTGAATAGAGAAAAGTGGCAGGAGAGTTAATTGGCTTTTATTTATGTCTTTATCTACCAAAATCTTCCCACAATGCCTCATTGTCATGGGGAGATGATCCTATGCTCCTTAGAGGCTGTACCCATGGAGCTCAGGTTGGAAATCACTTGGAAATCTGCCAATCAAGAAGGATTCGTTCAGCATCTACTATGTGCCAAGCAATGTGCTAGGCCCTGAGGACACAAGTACAAAGGATAAAATAATCCCTGTTTGCAAGGAGTTTAAATTCTAATGAAGGAGACAAGTATACAGTATATAAAATATATGCATCAAAAGATCAACACGGACAAAAATATTTATAGCAGTTCTTTGCATAGTAGCCAAAAAATTGGAAATAAAGGGGCACCCCTCCCCATTGGGGAATGGCTAAACAAAGTATGGTAAACAAACTGATTGTGCCATAAAAATGATGAAAAGGACACTTTCAGAGGAAACTAGGAAGAACTTTATGAACTAGAACAGAGTGAAGTAAGAAGGAATAGGAGAATAATTCATGTAATGACTACAACATTATAGAGAAAATATCCTAAAAAGTGGGGGAATCTTAGGAAAGGCTTCTTAGCAGCCTTGAAAAACTTTAAACTTTAGGCTTTAGAACTCTGATTAATACAATGTTAAGCAATTCAATGAGTCTAGAGGACCGAAGATGAAACATGCCACTTCCTCCTGCCAGAGAGGGGATGGATTTAAATAATGAGGCAGCCATTTTTTAACATAACCAATATAAGTATTTGTTTTTGCTGGATTATGCATACCTGTTATGAAAATTTTGATTTTCACTTTTTATTGTTCAATTGTGGGTGGGCAGTGGAAGAAAATAAAAAACATGTTTTTAAAAATTAGTTGAAATAAAATATACACAGCATCAATATAAAGCAGATTAATATGAATATATTCATGTAGCCAAACGAAAAGCAGCTTGGAGAGAAAGGACGCTAGCCATTGGAGGAAAGCAAAAAAGGCTCAATGAGGAAGATGGTGCTTGAACTGTGTCTGTCTTAGATAGGTGGGTAGATGGATAGATAGATAGATAGATAGACAGATGGATGGATGGATCAAGGGAAACAACAAAAAGACAGATACAGACAGACAGACAGACAGACAGATAGATAGATAGATACATGGATGGATAGATGGACAGATGGACAGATAGATAGATAGATAGATAGATAGATAGATAGATAGACAGATAGATAGATAGATACATGGATGGATAGATGGACAGATGGACAGATAGATAGATAAATCTGTTTCATTTTTCATCCTTGTTTCCTCAGGGCCTTGTCCAAATGTCTTGCACATAGAATGTACTCAATAAATGGTTGTCGAAAGTACTGGAAAGTACATTGGCCTGGAAGTCAGGACGCCTAGGTTCTACTCCCAGCTCTGCCACTCAGATACCAAAATGTACTACCATCAGTTAGCCTAGCTATTTTAATTCATTGCTCTCTCCACTGAACACTTCCTTACGGGTCATCCTTTTTGAAACTATCATTAATTAATTCCCTCTCCTCACTCTCCAAATGTGTGGGTGCTGGGAGGATAGTGAACATGGACTTGGATATAGTGCCTTTTCATAAAGCGTTTACCACCTAGTCAAAGGAAGTTAAGGAATGTAAAGAATAGAGGACAAACAGATGCCCAGAAGAGATATGTGATGGATGTAATAGTAACTATGAAAATATCCTGAATATAAAGGTTAAATTGTTGACTGCTTAGAATCAGAGAAAGTATCCTGTACAAGGTGAACTTTGAGCTGTGCTCTGATCCACTGATTCAAACAAAATCAATTCAACAAGTATTTATCAAGCTCCTGCAGTGTTCCAGACACCGTGAGGCCCTGAGGATACAAAGACAGACACCTAGCCGTTATCTTCCCTTCTACTGGAACATACGGTTTGGAGAATAGGAGGGGATACTGTCCTGCTGGTCTGGAGAGTAGCCTCAGCCTAAACCCAGAGGGATGTCCATTTGGGGGGGAAGAAAAGAAGATGCATTCTGCAATCTGTCTGAAGCTGAGAACTGCTCTGTGTTCTCACTGCAGCTGTCTTTCCATTCTTGCTGCCCTCTCCCCTTTCCCAGTTTAATGGCAAAGTACCCCACCTGCAAAGTGGAACAACTTATTGACACCATCCATCCACCTGACATTTGTTTTACTTCTCCCCCTTGAGCATCTGACTTGCAATTCTATGTCAGCCAACCCTTCTAGACTCTATTGCCTCCTAAATCTTAGGTCTTTCTGTCCAATTCTTCTAATAGCTGGCTATAGGCTCTCAACACCAGCCTCTAGGGCAGGAGTGGGCAATGAATTCCTTGTCCACTGTTCATTGACCCAACACACCCTGGTTATCCTTGTATTAGTAACAAAGTCTTTAGGTGGCAAAAAAAAAAGGTCTTTAATCATATGGCCCATGCATATAGCACTTGACAAAGTGCTTTCCTCACAACAATCCTGTGAGGAAGACAGATAAATATGGTCCCCAATGAGAAAATTGAAAATCAGAGAATTAAGCTCAAGATCACCCAGCTGGTAAATGTCAGAGCCGAAATTCAAATCCATGCCTTCTGACTCTAACTCAAGTGCTCTCTCCATCACACCGTGCTGTTTCTCATAAAGCTGCATGTTTTGCTGGAATACAGGAATTAGGATGACAGTAACTGAAGAGAAGACAAGTAGATAACATCAATCAACTATTAAGTATTTAATAAGCACCAGGCATTGGGCTAGGCCTTGGTAATACAAAGGCACATTGAAACAGTCCATGCCCTAAGGAACTTACATTCTATTAGAAGAAAAAATATGTGTTCGTATGAGTAAATAGAAAAATATACACAAAGCAAATACAAGAAAATTTCAGGGAGAGAGAGGAGGGGAAGAGGCCCTAGTATCTGGGGAATCAGGGAAGACCTCATGTAGGAGCTGAGGCTTGTGCTGAACTTTGGAGGAAGCCAGGTACTTGAAGGCTCAAGTGAGGAGGAAATGAGTTTCCATTATGGGTAAAGGCCTGTGCAAAAGCAAAGAGAGAAAAGATGTTGTGTTACATATGAGGAAGAGTAAGAAGACCAGCATGGTGGGGCATATAATTAGCCTAGATGGAGGCTTGAGGCAAGCCGGAATGGGCAGTAAATGTTAAACAGAGGACTTTATCATTGATCCCAGAGACAACAGGAAGTCACTGGAAAAAGTGGCATTCCATAAGTGAGATCTCCATATCCACCTGTGCCTGTGTTTCCGTGTTTCTGCCAGAGATATGTCCCATCATTCCATGCCAGAATAAGGACCACCTATTCCCCGTGGTTCTGAAAAAGAAAGAAAAGACACCATTGCAAAAGAGACGTGTTGGATAATGAGCTAATCAAAGAGGTACTCCTTGCCCCTCCTCTGCTAAAACACGCTTACTTCTGTGTTTGACCAGTGAACTAGTGAAGTGGTCTTTGGGGACTGTGTCCCCACAAGATTAAAAAATCTCCTAGTTTAAAGGCTAAAGGGAAGTTTAGGAGGGAGGGAAAGGAAATTTGGAACTCAAAAACTTATGGAACTGAGTGTTGTAAACTAAAAATAAAAAATAGATTTATAATTTTTAAAAAATAGAGGTTTAGGGGAGACAGAGAAAAGCTACTGACTATATCTAGACCAGCAAGCCAAGATGCAAAATACGCATGCTTGGTTTGAATGGCTTTCCAACCATACACTGTCCTTCAAGTCACTACCACCTATTCCAGACCCATCAGGACAACTTACGTTCACATAGTACTATAAAGTTTCCAGATCATTTTCCTGACAACTCTGTTTAGCCAACAGGAGAAGGACTGCTATCCTGATTTCACAGAGGGGAAAACTGAGGCTTGCACAATTTAACACTGCTGACAATTATGAGGATTGGTTAGTCAGTCCACAAGCATTTATAAAGTACTTACTATGTGCTACATATTCTGTTAAAAGCTGGGGATACAAATTTCAGCAAAAAAAAGACAGCTATTGCCATCAAGGAGCTTACATTCTAATGGGGTACCCAGGCAAAGACACAGTGGCATGGTGTGGAGAATGAGAGACAGTTGGTTGAGAGCCCTTCCCCCAAAAATGGAAGCTTTGGAAAAACTCACCAACGGGAGAGATGTCTACAGTAGAGAAGTCAAAAGGCAGAGTAGATCCCAGGTCTCTTAATGCCAAGTTTAGTACCATTTATACTATGCTACTCTGCCTCTTGGGCAGCTAGGTGGCACAATGAATGGAGTGCCGAGCCTGGAGTCAGGAAGGCTCATCTTCATGTGTTCAGATCTGGCCTCACACTCTTACTAGCTGGGTGACCCAGGACAAGTCACCTTATTCTCTTCACCTCAGTTTCCTCATCTGTAAAATGAGCTAGAGAAGGACATGGCAAGCCATCCCAGCATCTTTGCCCCCCAAAAGATGGGATCACCAAGAGTTGGACACGACTGAAATGATTGAACAGTGACAACAACACTGCCTCTCACTTTACAAATGAGGAGCGATCTGAGGTCAGGTATTTATCTTTTATGAATATTAATAGAAATCTAGCCCAGGAACCCCAAAACCAATCCAACAAGAATTTAAGTGCCTACTATGGGACAGGCACTGTGCTAAACACTGGAGAGATAGACACCGAGGGAGATATCCTTCCCCTCTTTTCTGAAAATCAGAAGCAAAGAAAGAAGGGACTTCAGAGGCCATTAGTCCAACCCCTCATATTTTTAAGTTAAATGTTATTTTTTTTCAGTTATCAAGCATTTGTTTTTTCTCCTTCTCATTCTCAGGAGGTGAGGGGAAGAGAGGGGGGAAAACCCCTCTGTAACAAATATACATAGCAAAGGAAAACAAATCCCCATATTGATCACATATAAAAATGTGTGTCTTGTGCTGTATATTTATTCCATCACTTCTCTGTTGGGAAATGCCAACCCTCCCATCTTGCAGATGAGAAGACAGAGACCCAGAAAGATGTCCTGCTCAAATTCACACAAATCATAAGCATTTGTGGTGGGATTTGAACTCACATACTCTGACTCCAGAACCACTCTGACTCTTTACACTGTACCCACTGCCTCTTTATGGAGCTCATGTTCTATTGAGGAATAGAATAAGGACAGAAATGAGTAAATAAGTGATTCTTTGGGGAGAAAGAAAGCACTAACCACAAAGATGAGCAAAGGCTTCCAGTGGGTTACACACGACCTGAATAGGAGGTCTTGAAGTTGGGCTCCAATCGACTTGACTTTCATTCCATCTCTCATTTTTCTCCCCTTTTCTTCACTCATATGCAATATTCTAGAATTCTTATAAAGGAAGAATTGGTAGAATTGAAACTCTTGGTCTGGCAGTGGTCCCCCGTCTCCCACACACACACATGTCTTCATGGTGACCTAGCTCACCAGGAGAAGGGACCTCAGAGGCCATCTAATCCAACCCCTTCATTTTACAGATGAAAAAATAAGGCCCAGGGCATTTAAGCATTTTCCCTAAGATCACACACATAGAAAGCATTAGACATGGGATTTGAAGTCTGGATCCTCCAACTCCACTGTCAGAGCTATTTCCAATGTACCAGGCTGTCTTCCTTGCTCAGTGACTTTGTCAGCTCCCGTCCTCATCTGCCTTTTGAAAATTTCAAGGCTTTGCAGAAATAAAAAAAAAGAGTTTCCTGTTTATGAAGAAAGAGCCCTGCTTTGTCTTGTCCTGTACAACTAAGCACTTGGGAATAGGATGCCTTTTCCTGGTCTGTAGCTATTTCATCTTTATTCATTTCATCATACAAAACACACAGAACTGAATTCATTTAATATGATAATAATATAACTTACCTGCTAGAATTTAAACTCCTAAAAAGCAGGGGCTGTTTCAACTTTGTCTTTGAATCTGGCACTGGCATGTGGCATTGTACATTATAGGCACTTAATAAATATTTTTAATTTTTTTAGCAAAGGAATGGTAAGGAATTGTGAACTCCACTGATAGAGATTATACCAGTGAAATTATGGTCCCTTGAAATATCAAAATGTAATAAAAATGAATCCTAATGGCTCATTCATATCAGGATTTATAATTAAAAAGCCCTTTGCATATATTATCTTGTTCAACAGACTAATTGGTCTGCTAAGTTTCTTTTTCCCAAAAAATGAAACTAACACCACACTCTACATGAGCCATGGGGGAGTAATACCACCCAGACTACGCACAGAGGGTCTGATAGAAATAGCGTCATGGAACGAAAGTACAAGCATGTCTTCTTATTTTGAAGCGGGTCACTTTGAACACATATCTAGTATCAGTGGCTCCTCTTCTCCTTGTCCTTCACAGCAGAACTTATTACAAAGGATTAAGTTAAAAAAAAGAGAGAGAGACTACGGTTATTATTTGAAAGGTACCGCTATCTTTGAAACATGAAAGAAGGCAAATCCCATTCCATTCCACAAATATTTCTTGAGAATCTACTATGTACAAAAAGCACAGTGCTATATGTTAAGGGAACACAGAGGTGAACAGTGACAAAGGCCCTGACCTCAGAGACCTTACAATCTACTCATGAGGATCTGATGTAAACACAGATCAATGTGTTCTATGATTGACTCTGCCAACAAGATGCTCTAAGAAAATAATGCATTGTGTTAAATTTTGATTCTAACTAGGTTGTCTGAATCCAAACCCAGCATTCTTTTGTCTGTGCCATGCTGACTCAACGACATCAGGAATTTTACTCTGACAAATCAATAAATCTTACTGAGAACCAATCGTACTGACAACATATGTGTATATATCTATATCTATCTATCCATGCATATATATGTGTTTACATAAGTGTGTAGATACATAGATATACTTAAAGCACTGAGGTGGCCCCTACAGAATGATTCAGCCTTTCCTACACCCATGAAAAAGGCAATGAGAATCATAAAAGGCATAAGAATTAAGATCAATGGGATGACTAATCCTGCAGAAGTTAAAATACATTGCCCTCTTCTTGGTGACTTCCTAAGTATAAAATGAGACACAGTCAATGTGATGGATTATTGTGCTTAATTGTTGTTTCTTTGTAATATGGGGAAGTAGCAGTAAAAAGTGACAACAAAATCCATCAATAGAACAGTAAAGAAGAAGGAAGCACCTAGGGAAGAACTCCCTCCAAGAACCATTGCTAACACTTCACGAGGGCATCTGATTAGACCTCACACTCTTTCAGTGTGACAAGGACACAAACACATCCACTCACTATGACACTGACATGGGACATGTTGGAAGTAGACCACGGTCAGTCGATCAGAAAGAGAGGGGAAACGGAGAAGACTGAAGATATCTATTTGGTAGTCTGGAAACTCAACTGGAGAGTTCACTTTCTAGATCAACAACAAGGTATTAACCATGGATGGTAAAAAGCATGACTGTCAATGTACATCAGTGCTGGGGGGCAAGGAGGAGGTGGTGCGCATGGACGGCCCTATGGGCCACTAGGAGGATGAAACAGGGATCAAGAATTCTGTGGACCAGCCTAAAACATGAACAAAAGTAGTGGCTCGTGTTTACGTAACATTGTAAGCATTCCACAATTCGTACTTTGCCAACAACCTGTGAGGTAGGGTGGGGAAATATTATTATTCCTGTTTTACAGAAAAGGAAGGTTATCTCAGAGAGGTGAAGCCAATCTGTCTGTCAGTCACCAAGCACTTATTAAGCACTTATTATATCAGAAACTGGGGCCCGAGTGACCTGCTCAAGGTCGTGTATTAAGTTCTAGGGATACAGAGACAAAAAAATAGTACCCAGACTGACAGAGATCACATTCTAATGGTAGAAACAACATGCAAATATATATATAATATGTGTGTATACATATATACACATATATATGTATGCAAACACACATACATGTTTGTATATATGTACACACATGCATGTATATATGGATGTATATATGTGTGTATCTATACATAAGATATATACAGTATATATAGAAGGTCATCCCAAAGGGGAGAAGATTTGAGAGGGAAAGACCTCCTACAGAAGACGGAATTTGAACTGATCCTTGAAGGAGGCCGGGGAGCTAGGAGGCAGAGGTGAGGAGGAAAGGCATTCCAAGCACTGAAGATAGTCCGTACAAAAGCATGTAAGTGGGAGATGGAGAGTCTTCTGTGGGGAATAGAAAGGAGTATGTGCAGGGGAAGAGTAAGAAAACTACAAAGGTAGAAGAAGGGTGAAATTGTGAAAGATATCAGAAAGAGAAAGACCTTAGATTCTAGGGGTAAAGGGGAACCAATGAAGCTTACTGAATAGAGGTGAAGTGGCAGGGCCTACTTAAGTTGTGTGGTGCTCAAACCCTATTCCACTGACTCCAAATTAGAGATGTTCTTTCCACCACACTATGATGCATTTTCTAACTAATATTTATATAAAGTTTACAATATAATATGTGTATTCATAAATATACACATATTTTATATATGTATGTATGTGCACACACATACACACCTGCTGTCATTTGAACCTCAGAACAACCCTAGCAGGTGGTACAAGTACTATGATCTTCATTTTACATTTTACTTAACTTAAGGTTAAGTGTTAATATAGCTCAAGGTCACACAGCTGAAGGGACAGAGCTCGAATGTGAACACAGGTTTTCTGATTCCAGATCCAGTGTTTCTTCTACTACAGTAAAGTTAAGGCTCCAAAGAATCCTATGTGCCACATTAGGGTTAACATAACAAGCTTTGCCATACATTATCCCACCTGACCCTAGCAATAGACCTAGAGGTTGGCAAGGCAGATAAGCAGCTATTTCCTTGTTCTGTGATCTTGAGCAAGTTAACTCACTATTCTGGGCCTCATTTTTCTCATCAGTAAAGTGGGGACAGAAGCCGAACTCTGGGGCTTTTCTTACTCTTGGCTCTAAGTATTTACAAAAGAGATTACAAGGAGGGAAGGCAAGGGGGTAAAGAAAGGCAGGAGGGCATATAGATAAAAAGGATGGAGGAGTAGAGAGGGGCCTACCAAAAGCGAGACCAGGGGCTCAGTTTGGTTAAAGTGCCTCCCCTAGAGCCTTGTGGTTGTTTCAGTGGATTCTATCATGTGAAATGTGAAACAGGAAAAAAATGCTCTGAGTAGTTTAAGCTCTGCTACAATTAGCAATCAGGCTGGAGTAGAAGAGTAAATGATGCTGTCCTCTCTCCCAAAAACTTCATGAACTTGGACTTAGGACAGAAGTGCTAGATGGTATTATTCCCAGCAGCTCCAGGATAGCACATATAGCCACAGTCTTTCCAGAAAAGCAGCTTCCACAGCACATGCCAGACAAGAGGAGGTCCATGTGGGTAAACAGAGTAGTAAAAACATGTAAAGTGACTCCAGACATTAGCACTGGCCTCTCCCTGCTGCCTCCCCCCCCCCCCAATTGGTTGTGCTACTGATGAAATATGGAGCCTCCCAGAATGGATCATGTGGGTACCAGAGGAGCAAGGGCCACTTGCCATATAGCAAACTTCTGGGCCGCTTTCTCCAGTGGTCATTCCATGAATCTCCCCACTTCTCATGAAAGGGAAAGAACAAACAGATGCTGAGCTCCATGGTTAAACGATGCCAAAGAGTTCCTTTAAAGCAGGGTGACAGAATGGAAAGTCCTAAGCCTGGAACTGTAAAACTTGGACTCAAGGTATCAATTCTAGCATTTATAGCCATCTGGGGAAAGGACAAGATGCATAACCTCACGTAGCCTCAATTTCCTCATGAGGAACAGAGGGAGAAGAAGGAGAAAGAGAAAAGGGAGGAGAAGAACATGAGGAGGAGGAATGGAGGAAGAGAAGGAAGAGGAGGAGGAGGAGATGGAGGAGGAGGAGGAGGAGAATAAGGACAAGAAGAACAAGAACTAGAACAAGAACAAGAAGATGGATGGATGGATGGATGGATGAATAAATATTTGTTAAGTACTTATTTTGTGGCAAGCACTGAACTAAGGATTGGGGATACAAATGCAAAAGCAAGATGGTGCCTTTTATCAAAAAGTTTACCTTTTAACAGGGAAAGAACATATATAGAAATGGTAGCCAGGGAAGGGAGCATCTAAGGAATCACAGGGATGGTGAGTATATCCATAGGGCAGACAAGTGATATGCTCTTCTATAGGAAAACAGGCACACTAATGCACTGTTTGTGGAGCTGTGCATTGGCCTAGCCATGCTAGAAAGAAACTGGAACTATGTCCAAAAAAGTTTCTAAAATATACATATCCTGTGATCCAGAGATATCACTGCTAGGCTTATACCCCCAAAAAGATCAAAGGAAAAGGAAAAGGACTCATATGTCTGAAAATATTTATAGTAGCTCTTTTTGTAGTAGCAAAAAAACTGAAACTAAGGGGGTGCCCAACTGCTGGGGAACAGTGAAACAAATTATGGCATATTAATTTAATGAAATATTATTGTGCTATAAGAAATAACGAAATGTACAATTTCAGAGAAAACTGTAAAGAACTGAATAAACTGATAGAGTGATGTGAGCAGAACCAAAAGAAAAATCTTTAGAATAACAATATTATAAAGAAAAAATTACTTTGAAAGGCACAAGATCATTACCAATGCAATGACAGAGATTGCAGAAGACTGAAGATGAAATTTGTTGCCCACTTCATGATGGAGAGGGGATGGACCCAAGATGCAGAATGAAACATGTATTTTGGGATATGACCAATGTGGAAATTTATTTTACCTGATTGTGAATATTTGTTATAAGTATGCATGTGTGCTCTCTCCACCCACCCACCCTCTCTTCTCTTTCGCTCTCTTTCTCTGTACTTTCTGCCTCTCTCTCTCTATCTCTATTTCTCTCTCTGTGTCTCTCTCGCTCTCTCTCTCTCTCTCTCTCTCTCTCTCTTTTCTCCCCTCCCTCCCCCTTTCTTCCTTCCCTTCTTTCTTCTCTACTGTCTTTCTTCCTTCTTCCCTTCTTTCCTTCCTTCTTTTTTCAGTTAGGATGAAGAGATAGGAGGAAAAGAAAAAATTTATTATCAATCGAAAAAATAATAAAAATTTAACAAATGGCAGGGCCTTGATTTGATTTGACTTGATTACACCAAAAGCAATGACTAAGAGAGGGAAGGAGGGGTAATTCTTCAGTGGCAAGATCATAGGATCATAGATGGTTGGATGGGACATGAACTATGGTCTCCAGGAGTCTTGTCTTTCTCTCGTTTCCTTCTCCTATCCAGTGGCCTAATTCCTGTCTCCTTTACTGCTACACTCCGCCAGAAGGCAGCTAGAGGAAATCAAAGTACTTGACACAAACAACCAATCAGTCACTTAGCCTACTTGTCCAAGGTCCCAACAAAAGATAGAAGCAGCACGATATAGTAGAAAGAATGTTGGCTTTAGTGTCTGAAAATGTCAGTTTAAACCCTAGCCTGATATTTCAATTCAATTAATAAGCATATATTAATCACCTACTGTGTACTAAGAATATAAATAATAAAGAATATAAATAATAACAAAAACGAAATATCCCATGCCTTCAAAGAGTTTCTTAATGACCTCGGTCATGACCCAAGTAAAGTCGTTTAATGTCTCTCGGACATTTATTAACTGTGTGACCCTGGGAAAGTCACTTAATCTCTGTCTGCCTCAATTTCTTCATCTATAGAGCGAAGCTAATAATAACACCTACCTCCCAAGGTTGTTGTGAAGTTCGAGTGAGATAATATTTGGAAAGTGCTTTGAAAACCTTAAAGAGCTACATAAATGCTAGTTATCAATATTATTATTATCATTATTATTATTAGCCCCGGCGTTGTTGTTGTTTAGTTATTCTCAGATGTGTCTGATTCTTCGTAACCCCTTTGGGGGTTTTCTGGGCAAAGATACTGGAGTGGTTTGCCATTTCCTGCTCCAGCTCATTTTACAGATATTTTGAGGAAACAGAGGTAAGTTAAGTGACTTACTCAGGGTCACACAGCTAGTAAGTGTCTGGGCCTGGATTTGAACTCGGGTCTTCCTGACTCCAGATCCGGCACTCTCTTTCCATTGAGCCACCTAGCTTCCAGCCTCAGTTTCCTTATCATAAAACATGAAGGATGTAGACTAGAGGATTTCAGAATTAAACTACGATGATCTAGAGGGGGAAAAGAAAGAGGCTGACACAATGAGCCAGCTCTAAAGACTTGTGGACTCTTGGTGGAGTTCAATCATTGATGTTCTCTCATGGTCTGGCTGCCCCTCCTCCACTCTACCCAGCGTCACATTCGTTAACAAATCTATATTCCTAGGAACGATGGGCAAACGTCTCATTGGATGAAGTGTTGAGATTCACTTCAGTAATTCTGAAAAGACTGCTGATTTTTCTCACTATTGTTTCTACTTGGACGGATCTGTGGTCTCATTGGTGAGGGCTTCCTCTCCGCTGACGAGAATCCCGGAGCTTTCTTTCCACTGATGAATATACGGAATGTAGGAGGAGGAAGTACAGTTGGCCAAACAAATTTATGTATTCAAAAAGCCATAAAACACAATATGAATATAAGGTGTTAGTATTGTCATAGTCCTTCCCAATGACACACCCTCAAAAACATTCTAGTTCCTCTTTATGATGTCATCTGCAAATCTACCGAAACCTCTTTGAAGTTAAACTTTCTATCTACAGAACCCAAGTGGAAATAAACCTTACGAGTTTATACTCACTGTATGAACCAGGAAGATCCCCCTTTTGACAGATCTTCACACTTGGAAAAGGACCCAGGGTGGGGGGAGGGGCCAGAGGAGGGGAAGGGAGGGTCTTGTTCTAATAAACAGGGGACTCTGTGTGTGTGAATTACATACACAGTCTTCTATCCTAAGCATATAGGAAGTTTTTTGAAAAATGATGAGGTACAGGGCATGATAGCATAAGTCTATGATCCCTGCTCCTAGGGAGGCTGACACTGGTAGGTCACTTGAGTTTAGGAGTTTTGAGCTGCAGTGGGTTAAGCCAATCAGTATCCATATAATGTTTGAGATTAATATGATCAGTCCCCAGGAGTGGGGGGCTAGATTGCATAAAGAGGAGTGAACCAGCTCAGATAAGAAAGCTCTCTAGCCAATCAGAGTGGGATCAGGCCCATGAGGGAACCCAGAACTTCCAGACTGGGGAAAGATAGGGAGACCTAATATCAAAAACAAAGCAAATAAAAACAATAAAAATAATGAGGAAATATGGTATAGTAGATAGTGAGTTTGTCTGGGAGCCAGGAAAACCTAGGGTCGAGTCTTGGCTCTGACATATATAAGCAGTGTAACCCTGGGCGAGTCACTTAACATATCAGTGCTCTTGGTATATCTTAAAGACTATAAGTAGCAAAGAAAGTTCCATCCTACATTGAAAGAAGTTTACCTCATTTGATAGGCTAAACCAGGTTGAGGGTAATCAATAGGCCTCTAACTCATTTTTGGGTTAGAAGAGCATCTTTCTCAAGCTTGTAAAGACTTCCTCCGGTGGAATGGGAGGATGAGAACAATTTGTTCCAATGGCACAAAGGCTAATGAACTAGGCACTGTGGAGCACTGAGAGTGTGGGCAGACGCAGAAGACACCAAGGCCATCTACTTCATCCCAGGCCATCACCAGTGGTCTTGACTGTCGTCTTGCCACTGGACTTTGACAACTCCGGAAGAGAGAACAAGACTGTGAGGACTTTGGGCAACTCTGCCTCGCTCAAATCCAATTCACAGGCAAGTCAAGACACTACCCTGTGATGTTACTGGTCCTCTTCAAGATGAAGGATTAACAACTACGTTTGTTCTCAGTCAGATGACCTGGTAGATGGGGGCTGGGGCTGGAGCCTAGAAGACTTGAGTTCAAATTTAGCCTCAGACACTTAATTAGCTGAATGACCCTGGGCAAATCATTTAACCTCCACCTGTCTTGGTTTCTTCAATGATAAAATTGGGAGAATAACATCTATTTCACAGGGTAAAGATGAAATAAGACAGCATTTGTAAAATACTGAGCACCAAGCCTAGCACATAGTAAACACGTCACTTTTATTAGCTATACCAGTAAAATTGCGGGTCTAGTCTCTTTCCTTATTCCTTTGAAAAAATAATACATTTAAAAAGGAATAACAAAAAGAGGTCTAAAGAACGTGTTATAATGTTCATTTACTTACCACGTCATCCATTTACTACACGAGCATTTATTAAACATATATTAACACCATGCTAAGCATTTGTCTGTGTATAAGTTGGACGCAACTCACAGTGCAGTGGATAGAATGTTGGGCCTGGAGTCAGGAAAACCTGAGTTTAAATCCAACTTCAAACACTTCCTAGCTATGTCACCCTGGGCAAGTCACTTAACCCTGTTTGCCTCAGTTTCCTTACCTGTATTCAGGGATACTTCAAACACTTACTAGCTGTGTGACCCCAGTCGTCTCAGTTTCCTCATCTGTCATATGAACTAGAGAAGGAAATGGCAAACCAGTCCAATATCTATGGCTAAGAAAACCCTGAATGGCATCACAAAGAGTAGAACGCAACTGAAAAACAACTGAACAACAGCAGGTTTAGCAGAAGCGCTATTTTCTACAAGACGAGAGCCTTCCAAATGTTCCAGTTATTAGTGCTGTCCCCCACCACTCCCCAGCTCCTCCTCCTCCCCCCTCAAAAAAAATTATATTTACTTCTCTGTAGGTGTATTATTTCTGCTTAGTAGAAAAGGCAAGAACAATTTTGGTTTTGTATGCCCTGTACTTAGCATGGTGTCTGGCACATAAGGCTCTAATAACTATTTATTGATTTAAGTACTTACATATGTCAAGAAAAATAATAGTCCCATTGACTTTATAATACAAAATAATCTCTCTTTCTCTCTATCTCTTTCAGCGTCTGTCTCTGTGTCTGTATCTGTCTGTTTCTGTCTGTCTGTCTCTGTCTATCTGTCTCTGTCTCTCCATCTCCCTGTCTCTGTCTCAGTCTGTTTCTGTCTCTGTCTCTCTGTCTCTGTCTGTCGTCTCTCTGTCTCTCTGTCATCTCTCTGTCTCTCTGTCATCTCTCTGTCTCTCTCTCTCTCTCTGTCTCTCTCTCTCTCTCTGTCTCTCTCTCTCTCTCTCTGTCTCTCTCTCTCTCTCTCACTCCCTCCACACTCACACACATGCAGACTGAGCATCTCTATCTTGCCCTAGAAGTATAAGTACAGCAGCAGTCACTCACGGGTGCTAAAGCCCTGCTCTGTCTCCTACCTGGGCCGGTTCACCTCTGCTGGGTGCCCCTCCCCCACAGCAGCTCACCATGCGGAGGCCAGACCCGGTACCGATACCCCATGGATCTCACCCCACTGCAGCTCAGAACTCCTAAATTCCAATTCTCCATTACCCTCAGCCTCTTGAGTAGCAGGGATTACAGGCATTTACCACCACACCCAACCACAAAAATAATCCAAAGTATGCTCAAGTGCCACCCTGTTAAAATTGTCAAGTGATTATAGGTCACATTTATGTAGTGTTTGCCTCATAACAAACCCGTATCATTGGCGGTGGAACTATTATTGTCCCCATCTCACAGGCAAGAAAACCAAGGCTCAGAGTTTTGTTGTTTGATTGTTTTTCAGCCATTTCCAAATCTTTGTGACTCCATGAAGGGTTTTCTTGGCAAAGATATGGTTTGCCAAGTGGTTTGCCATTTCCTTCTCCAATTCATTTTACAGATGAGGAAAGTGAAGCAAACAGGGTTAAGTGACTTGCCCAGGGTCATGCAGTTAGAAGGTGTCTCCTGCCTCCAGGCCCAGCACTCTATCCACTGCACCATCTGCATGCCCTAAGAGTTTATCTTGCCCAATCCTTGCTCAATTATGAGCTCATCTAATTTGTCAGAATAACAAAAATAGTATTAATAATAGCCAATATTTAGACAATGCTTTAAAAGTTTACAAAGCATTTTGTAAGTGTGGATCTTCCCAACACCCCTGGGAGGGAGCTGCTATTACTACACACGTATTACAAATGAAGAAATAGACAGCTGGAGGTTAAGTGATTTACCCAGAATCATACACCTAGTAGTGAAGCCAGCCTTAGAACTCAGGTGTTCCTGACTCCAGGCTCAGTGCTCTACCCACTGCACCACCCAGCTGCCTCCAACATCCCTGAGCTCTCCATCCCAGCTCAGGGTTCTTTCCATTACACCAGGTTCTGACAAGACCATTCAGACACTAAACAACCAACAACAAAAGCCTAAAGTGTTTTCCAAACCAAATTGAAACTCCTATGATTTCACAACATACCTCCCTCACTGCCTCTCCTAAAAGTTTCACACCAAGTTCCTCTTCTGCCAAGAAGGGGATTAAAAATTGATCTTGTTTCAGGAATCTGGGGGAAATTTCTCGAATACTTTTAAGGAAAACTAGAGAACTACTCTGGACCTGACCAGCATAGGAGAAAGGGGCTCTTATTCTCTGTCTGCTTCCCCACACGCATGTATTGAGAGGGTTGCTAAAATAGTTTGTTATAGTGCAAACTGGATAATAAATTAACAAAATGAGACAGTTTCGATTTCTGCTTGGATATTCTTCGGTATGGGGAACATAGCACAGTCTCAGCTTTTCTAGAGAGGATATTAGAGCAGAGAGGCCTAAAATCTGGTTTACAGGAAACACAAAATTCCTTCTTCTTTGTTCATAGGTACTTGTAATCTCTTTTTTAAAGATGGGGGTGGGGGTGGGGCGGTGATTGATCAATCTATCAATCCACAAACCCTTAGACCTCTGGTCTAACACTGTGCCAAGCACTGAGGACATAAAGAAAGGAAAAACGACCAATGCTGAAAGAAGCTCGTGTTCTAATAGGGTTATTATATGTATATAGACATGGATAAAATTAATACAAATTGTAAAATCATAATAAACAGCTTTGAAAGACTTAAGAGCTTTAATCAATGCAATGGTCAACCATTCAGAGGACTCACAATGAACCAGGCTATCTACCTCCTGACTGAGAAGTGATAAACTTAGGAGAGAGACAGACAGACAGACAGAGACAGAGAGAGAGAAGAAGAACAAGAAGAAGGAGGAGGAGAAAGAGGAGGAGGAGGGAGACAGAGACAGAGAGGAGGAGGGAGGGAGGGAAGGAGGGAGGGGGAGAGAGAGAGAGAGAGAGAGAGAGAGAGAGAGAGAGAGAGAGAGAGAGAGAGAGAGAGAGAGAGATTTTATATATAAAGGGCAACTAGGTGGTGCAATGGATAAAGCACCAGGCCTTGGAGTCGGGAAACTCATCTTCCAGAGTTCAAATCTGGCCTCATTTACTAGTTGTGTGACTCTGGGCAAGTCACTTAATTCAACTTGCCTCAGTTTCCTCCAAACATCTGTAAAATGAGCTGGAAACGAAAATGTCGAACCACTCCAGTATCTTTGCCAAGAAAACCTCAAAAGGAGTCACAAAGAGTCAAACGTGATGATAGAGAGATAGATAGATAGATCCCAGTAGAAAGAGTTTTAAAAAAAAAAAACAGGTCTCACCTCATTGGAAGAGATTCCAAAGGTCTGAGTCCCTTCCCAGAAAAAAATGTTTGGCCTAAAACTGCTATTAGTGTCTTTAATCAACATACAGCAGCAAGGAGAAAAATCATTTTAATAACAATAAAAATGACTAGAGTGGTATTTAAAGAATCAATGATTCTAGAGTCTGAAGAACTGAAAAGGATCTCACAGGTCATCTAATCCAGGCTCACACCTGGAATATGAAATCCTACTAGAACCTCCCCAACATGTGGTCATGCAGAGTCTTCCTGAATACCTACTGTGACAAAGAAGTTATCTAATAGATCGGCCTACCAGATTTCCGGAGCACTAATATTAAGTAAGAGCTCATTCATACTGAGCTGAATATTACTCTTTCTATGGTGAGATTGAAGGGTCATAACTTTTCTACTGAAAAAAGAGAAAACATTCCTTCCAGGAATAACCAGTAAAGATGAGAACCATGTTGATGTTTTGTTTTTCTGAATCACAGAGTATTAGTTAGAAAGATTCTCTTCAAAGATCATCTAGTCCAACCCCCTCACCCTGCAGATGAAAAAACTGAAGTTCTGGTCAATTATTTCTCCTCTGCTACCTAGGAAAATAAGGAGTCGGTCTCTGAGTCAACTTAGAGCTCATCTACCCTAACCCTTTCTTACAGCAGAATTGCCTTTATAGTATCTCCAATAAGAATTAGCCAGTCTCTCTGCTTGAAGCAAATTACAGAAAATTTCTTACTTCCTCATGAATCAGCATACTGTGTTTTTGGACAAATATAATTGTTAGGAGGTTCTTTATATTGTATGGAAATCCACCTTATAATTTCTACCCATTGATCCTAGTTTGGCCTTCCAAGGCCAAGTAGAATAAAGCTACTGCAGACTTGTATCTCCAAATGCCTATTTGACATCCCAAATTAGATGTTCCGTAGGTATTTTAATTTTAACATGTCAAAAAACTAAATTCAATATCTTCTCTCTTACCTCATCCCCCCAAAAAAAAACCTCTCTTTTTTCCAAAGACACTACCCTTCTCTCCACAGCCCCCAGGATAATCCTTCAAAGGTTTGGAGATGCTCATGATATCCCCATTAAGTATTCTTTTAATAATATTCCTGTCATAAGTTCTTTCAAACAATCTTCATCTGGCCATGTTTTCAAATTCCCTCACAATCCTGGTCACATACGCTCCAGTTAGCCAATGTCCTTGGAAAAAAAAAAAAGGCATGGTACTCTAAGTGTGATGGGACCACTTTCATCCCAGATATTATACTTTTATTCCATCTCATCTTCTCCCACATCATCTCCACTCTCTCACTAATGTTTAAAATCTTTCCCTGTTTACAGGCTACTTCCCTAATGCCTACAAATATGTCCATTTCACTCCTAACCTCAAAAAATTCTCACCTGATCTATCAATTTCTGATAGCTGTTATACCATATCTCTCCTCCTTTTCATGGCTAAACTCCTTGGTCCCTCCACTTCCTTTCTTCTCACTCTCTTCTTAACTCTGCAGTCAGGCTTCCAGCCTCATCATTCAGTTAAAACTACTGTCTCCAAAGTTATTAGTGATCCCTTAATTGCCAAAATCTAATGACCTTTTCTCAATACTTACTAATCCTTCTTGACCTCTCTGAAGCCTTTAACACTGTCAATAATACTCTTCTCATGAATATCCTGTTCTGTCTAGGTTTTTGTGATACTTCTCTCCCCTGGTTCTCTCACCTATCTGACCATTCCTTCTCAATCTCCTTTGCTGGATCTTCATCCCTATTGCTGGTGTTCCCCAAAACTCTGTTCTGGGTCCTCTTCTCTTCTGCCTTTATAATATTTTGCTTGGTGATCTCATCAGCTCCTGGAGATTCAATCATCTCTCTACAGATGATTCCTATATCTAACTATTCAGCCTCGACCTCCAGTCCTGAATCTCCAATTATCTATCGGACATTTTGAACCAAATGTCCATAAATATCTTAAACTCAATATGTCCAAAACTGAACTCATTATCTTTTCCCCCAAACCCTTAATTCTTCCTAACTTCCTTATTATTGCCAAATATATCACCATCTCCCAAAAACCCAGGCTCACAAATCAGGTGTCATCCTCAACTTTGCACACACTCGCTCCCCATATCCAATATGTTGACAAGTTCTGTCTTCGTGATATCTGTAATGTATCCCCTTCTCTCCTCTGACACTGCTACCACTCTAGAGCAGGCTCTCACCACACCTGGACTATTCCAATAGCTTATTCTTGGTCTCCCTGCCTCATGTCTCCCCACTCTAGTCCATCCTCCATACCACTCTGCTGTCAAAGCAATCTTCCTAAAGTCAAGTCTGACCACGTCATACCCTCCTCCCCAACTCAATAAATTCCATAGGTGGCTCTCTATCATCTCCAGAATCAAATATAAAATCCTCTGTTTGACACTTAAAGCCCTTCATAACCTACCCCACCCCCCATCTTTCTAGTCTTCTTACACCTTACTCTCTTTCATGGACTCTATGATCAAGTGACACTGGCCTCCTTGATATCTCTCACACAAGACATTCCATGAATTTTCATTGGTGGTCCCCTATGACTGGAAAGCTTTCCCTCCTGATCTGTATCTTCCAGCTTCCTTGGTTCTCTTTAAGTCTCGGCTAAAATCCCATCTTCTTTAAGAAGCCTTTCTGGTCTTCCTTAATGCTAGTACCTTCCATTCAAGATTACCTACAATTTATCCTGTGTATGTCTCAATTTTATATATTTGTTTGCATGTTTTCTCCTTTAGGTCAGAGACTGTATTTGTCTTTTTTTGGTAACCCTAATGCTTAGCACAGTGTACACAAGCATTTAATAAATGCTTGTTGATTTGACTTGACTATGATATAATCTAAGATCACATTCTTTTTTTGGCTATTATATCACACTGTTGACTCACACTAGCTTTGCAAACCACTAAATTCTCCAGATCTTTTTTACCTTTTTTCTATTCTGTAGATGAAACCAAGTTCGGGACTACATTTATTCCTATTAAACTTCATTTTATTAGATTTATCTCATTGGCTCAGCTTGGTGTAGTGAAAAGTCAGATATTATATCTGGAGGATCTATGGAAGAGTGAGAATAAGATATATGTAAAATGAGAAGTTGTGGATTGGATCATGATCTCAATCAATTAAGGGAATGTCCATATGTATGAGATCCCAGATCCATCAAGTTATTGAGTTATTGTGATGGTGGTGGTTGTTATATTTCAGCTACATTAGTCAATGCATTAGCTATCCCTCATCTGGCTCTCTGCCTTCTGTGAATCTGACAACCATATCATTTTTCTTCATCCAAGTCATTGATAAAAAGGTTGAACACGATACAACCAGGGATAGAGCACCCTGTAACACACTACCAGAGGCTTCCTACCAGATTACAATTGATCAATTAGGTGGTACTCTTTGGATCCAATACTTCAATGAATTCCAACAACACTTGACCATATATCCATTTATCCCACATATCTCTATCTTGTCATCTTGTGAGAGGAATGATTATCTGGCTGCCATCCAAGTATGCTCTGTCTGTGACATCACTGTGTTCAGAAAATCTAGTAACCCTTCAACAAAATGAAATGAGAGTAATCTGGCATGACTTGTTCTTAATGAACCCATACTAGTTCATAGGGCTCACTATTTCCTATTCTAAACCATTCATTCATTAGATCAACAACCATCCCTTTAATAACCCATCTAGAAATTCAGGTCAAGTTCTTTGGTCTATAATATAGTTTGTACAATCTGTCTTCTTCCCTTTACTGCCCTGTCCTAAAAATCAAGACAATGTTTTCCCAACTCTAATGCTAGACTACCACTCCTGATCTCCGTGTCTCCTCAAAGGTCATCAACAATGGCCCAGCAATAAATCACATCAGAAGGCTCTACAAGTACCCAGGCGTGTAGATTTTTCCAGGCTAGGTGGCTTAAACTCATTAAGAGGGGTTATCTCTTACCATCTCCCTATTTATTTGGAGGGCTTCAATCCTGACTAAATTCCCTTTGTTGCATTTGTCATGTGTTTCCATTCTTCAGATCTGAGGACCATTCTCCTTGATAAAGAAAACAGAAACAAAAATGCTTTTCTTGAAGCAGTTATCTCTATTGGTCAGCTTCCAAATTTGTTAATTTCAAGTTGGTTCATTTCACTTTGGCATAGCCCAGATAAATCATAGTCAGTGGTGGTGATCAAATAAATTTTGTTTGGGTTCTTTGTCATATTCATTTTTAACATTTAACTTTTCAATATACTGAAAATAATTTCAAGTAAAACGCATTATTTCTCCCAGGACTACATGACTTGATAATGAAATTAAAGAAAACTAGCTACTGAAATTCAATCAAAACTACTTTGGAATAAGGTTAAGTGCACCCAAGTAGAATGGAAGCTTTTTGATGGGAAGAAATGTTTCACTTTTGTCATTGTATTCCCAAAACTTAGCACAGTGTCTGAAACACAGTAGACACTTAATACATGTTTACTGAATTGGATAAAATTAGCTGCTTTGTAGCCTTTATGAACTTCCCACTACACTGCAAGATAGAAAAGATAACAGCAGTCACAGAAGGCTTGAACTGGAAGAGGTCAGAAAATCATTTGATTAAATCCTTTCATTTTACAGATGAAGATATTTGGGTCCAGAGAGGGAAGGCAATTTGCATTTTGACTTGATACTTTAAAAAAATCACTTATCATAAACCTTAAGTTAAAGGCAGGAAATAATCATAATACTTGCGCTTACAAAGTAATAGCGTGTGATACAAGTTGCCATTGCAACATAAAAGAGTTGACAGTAATTCTTTTATCCATTACCCTTTGAGCCATTTTTATTTCCTGCAAATTAAGCTAATCACTGAAGCAATTTAACAATAATCTAATAATTCAGTTTCCAAAAGGAGACCCTGTGGTACCTAGATATAGTTTATAATTGTCAAGATACTTGTTTGAACTAAAGGAACGAATCTGAACAATTAAATAAAACCAAAGAGAGTGATTTTTTTTAAAGTGTTCTAACAAAAGCTACATAAAATACACTTTTCTAGAGGAACTTCACTGTATTTATAGGCACTGTCTTTTCATCTCAGATTATTGTTAGTTTTCTCAGCATGATGCATATATACAAATGTGCACATATGTATGTATATGTATATATGTACATATGTATGTTTATGCATATTCATGATATTTATATGTACATACAAAGAGATAAAGATAGAGATGGATATAACTATTTCAATAAATAGAAAGACAGACAGGTAGATAGGCAGGCAGGCAGACAGACAGATAGATAAAACTATAGAACTTGAAATGCCAAAATGCTATGATTGTGATATGCTTTCAAGGCAAACATGCAAAACCTGTGGGTAATGCATACAAAATATAAGCATAGTATTCCACAAGTAAGGATTGTGCAAGATTATAGATTCCATTTTGACAACTGACAGGTCAATAATGTCTTAAAAACTATTTGTTTTAAATAAAAATTCCCAGTGGAGCTCTTAGAGAGAATTAGTGGTTAGAACCAGGACCGGAACTTCAGATTTTCTGACTCCTGATCCAAGACTATTCCTTCTTCCTTATTCCCTGAAATAAGAAGAAAACCAACAGGCATGGGGACCAAAAAAAAAGTTGGTACCTCTTTGCCTAGGTGATTTTGAAGGCCCTTTCCTACCCTAAATCCTATAATCCTAACTATACTAGACACTAGAGAAATTCCAGGGACAGAATTAGCCCCTCACGGGGTTTACAATCAAAGTTATACCTTGTTACAGTCACAGACCTATGGATTACCCTAAGATGAGTCAGTGGAAGAGCTTAGACTCAAAAGCACATCTCCTGACTCCTAACTCTCCCCCTACACTATCCAGCCTCTCACCTTCTTTTTAGTAAGCCAAATAAACTGTGACCACATGCATTTTAGGTTTCTCTGAAGAGGATAGATTTGTGTGTAAACATCACTACTAGAGGCATATTTGGGTCCTGCAGCTCCTGACCCTGCTTTTAGCCCTATGTCTGTATGTAACATTGAAAAACAGAGGAAGAACAAATGCTGAACCCATTAGCAACAGGGGACATAAAAGGAAATGCTTCTGTATTTATATTTGAATTTCTCCAGTTCAGAAGTCAAAAGTGGCCCCAGCTGTCGCAGTACTAGGGCTAAAGGAAAGGGGCAGGGAGTAGAGATGGGGGCAAGAATATGCTGTGTGGCTACAAAGTCAGGAGATTATGTGTTTTTATGAATAATACCTGACATTTATATATGGCTTTCAAGTTTGCAAAATGTTTTACCTAGATCAAGTCCTTGGTACCTCAGAACAAATCTGTGAGATGGGGAATTCGGGTTCTATTATATTAATTTTACAGAGGAAAATATGAGGCCCATGGTTGCAAACTTAGTGTTAGAGGGAGGATTTGAACACAGATTTTCCCTACTTCAAGTCCAACCCTCTGTGTTTTAGGCTATGTTGTCCTTTAAAACAAACAAATTAGAAATGATGAGTTAGAAGGGATGCTGTTCTCCTTTTCACTTATTTACCTTCTACTAATTCCTTATGCCACCTCCTCCAGGAAACCATCTCGAATCACCTGGAAGGAGTGTGCTAGTAAATGTTTAACAAACAGCCCTCTGGGGAAAAAAATCATACACAGAACATACATCTGGGGCAGAGGGAGGTAAGTTACACAATAACTTCATTATATATTTTAAAAGAATAGAGTAACAGCAGGTTGTATAAAATGGATTTGAAGTTTCATATGCAATCATCTTTTTTATTCTACTATGTCATATAAATGCTTGCTTTATCACTTAAGTTCAGAATAAAAGAGAAGGAAGGAAGGAGAGAGAGAGAGAGAGAGAGAGAGAGAGAGAGAGAGAGAGAGAAGGAGTGAGGAAAGCGGAGAGACCCACACACTAAAACTGTGCATATGCTGGGAAGTTTCTCTCATTAGGCTGAGTGCACATTGTGTAAGCCTGGGAGTTGAAAAGTCAAATGATTTGACTTGAGCCATACACATAAGTCCGTCAGAGCCAGGGCTCACAGCCATGGCACATAAGGACTAACCAAAGGCTATAATGTCTCTTATTCGGGACTTTGTGTCAGAAATGAACTGTACTTAAAGGTAGATAGTGAGATGAAGTGGGGCCTAGGGAAGGTAGAAGGGGCAGCTAGGGGGTGCAGTGGACAGAGCACCAGATCTGGAATCATCATCCTGAGTTCAAATCTGACCTCAGACACTTACTAGCTGTGTGACCCTGAGCAAGTCACTTAACCCTGTCTGCCTCAGTTTCCTCACCTATGAAATGAGCTGGAGAAGGCAATGGCAAACCACTACAGAATCTAAGCCAAGAAAACCCAAAACGGGGGGTCATGAAGAGTTGGACATGACTAAAAATGACTGAACCACAACAAGGAAGGTAGAAAGGGAAGAAGATCGCAGAATTTTCTACTTGGAAAGGACTTTGGAAGCCAAACTGTATCTGAATAGGAATATGCTCAACTATTGCTTCCGTTTGAAGACCTCTGGTGATGGAGAATTTACTACTCCTTGCAGCAACCCATTCTCTGTCTTTGGACAGCTCTATTTTTTAGAATTTTTCCTTATATTAAATCAAAACCTGATTGAACCCAAACACTAGTAAGAGACTTTAAGACAATATAAGAAGAAACTCCCTATTAGTTTTCCAAAAGCAGCAAACATTATACATGAAAGTATTTACATGGAAATGAGGCAGCTAGATGGTGCAGTACATAGTACTAGGCCTAAAACCAGTAAGATCTGAGTTCAAATCCAACTGCAGATGCTTACTAGCTGTGTAACCTTGGGCAAGTCATTTAACCTCTGTTTGTCTAAGTTTCTCTATCTGTAAAATGAGGATGATAACAGTACCTACCTCCAGGGACAGTTGTGAGGATCAGATGAAATAATACTCCTAAAGGGTTTACTTAGCATAATGCCTGGCACATAAAGAATGCTTAATAAGTGCCTGTTTCAGTCTTTCTATTGAATTAATAATAACTTACATTCCCATCCTATTGTAAATTATACCAAGCATTTTCCTTGGAAAAATCATGCACGAATTTTTTTCCCATTTTACAGAGAAAGGGAGGTTCAAAAATCAGAGTATCTTGCCTGTTGTACAACTAATGTCAATAACAAGTATTATATGTACAAATATTCAATATGTGTTCTTAACCAATGTCATGACGCACTGAACAAAAATATCCTCATATATGCATACATATAATATGTATTTTGCAAGAAAGTCGATGATTAAAAGAAAGGCCCTACACACTCTGAAATATTTATTGCAACCCTTTTTGTAAGAACTGGGGAATGGAAAAAACCTTCTAGTGTATGCATATAGTGGGGTGTTAATATGCTGCAAAAGCAATTAATACGATGAATACAGAGAAGCATGGGAAAATTTATATGAATCCATATAACACAAAGTAAGCTGAACCCGAAAAATAATATCTCTGATGATTACAATTTTGAAAATGGAAAGAACAACAAAATGATGGAAACTGAAAGCTGTAAAATTATGACCAGCTTTGCCTTTCCAAAGAAAAGCTGTGGAATTTCTTTACAGAGGCCGGGAACTATGGGTATGAAACACCGCATGTAATATCAGATTTTTTTTTGAGGTGTTAGTTTTCCTGATTTAGGTTTTCTCTTTCTTTTTTATTCTTTGTTATATGGAATAGCTCTCTGGGAGGTAAGGGGAACAATACATTAAGAAATGTAGGTGATATAAAAAACAAAATAAATCAATTAAATGTATTTTTAAAACATATTAGGAAAGTATGAATCATGGAAAGAAGGATCAGAAAGAAAGATCATGTAATCATAGGCTTTAGAGTTGGAAGGGATTTTTAGAAATTATTTAGACTACACCCTGCCCGCTCCCATCCCCATTTCACAAATGAGAAAACAGACTCAGAGAGAGGAAGTGACTCCCAAAATCACATAGCTAGTCAATGGCTGAGGCGAGATGGGAACCCAAGTGTGCTGACTCTAAGCCAATCCTCGTTCCCTTCCACTGCGCGGATTGCCCAAAGCTTATCAGAAGCTTTAAGGTCTACTTGCAGGCATCGTATCAGATATAAAGTTAAATGATTAAACTTGGAGAAACAACACATGAGCCACATCCAAAGACATTTGTTCAGCTGAGACTAAAAGTGGAGGGACTAGAACCTTCAGATGTAACGAAAAAGCAACTGCTGAGAAGTTATGGAACAGCTGAGCGATGGCAAACGTGGCTGGGCTGCGCAGATAGAAAGCTGGCCTTACACTTACGAAGAGCCTCGCTTCTGATACTCGGCGTCTGGACAACGATGATGATGATGATGATGATGATTGATAATGACAATAATAATAATAACAAATAATAGCCGTACCTAGCATTTATGTAGCATTTTAAGGTTTGCAAAGTGCATTTAATCCTCACAACAACCCTGTGAAGTGGGAGATATTGTTGCATCCATTTTAGAGATGAGGAAGCTGGCACATTCATAGGTGAAGTGATTTGCCCATGGTCACACAGCCAGGTAGTAAGTATCTAAGGTTGGATTTGAACTCAGGTCTTCCTGACTTCCGGTCCAGCACGTGGTGATGGTGGTGGTGGTGGTGGTGGTGATGCTGCTGCTACTGCTGAGTTGCTGTCAGTCATGTCTAACTCTTGTTCATGGGGCTTTCTAGGCAAAGATACTGGAATGCTTTGCCATTTCCTTATCCAGTGTGTCCCCATTTACAGATGTAGAACTGAGGCAAACAGGATTAAGAGACTTGCCCAGGGTCATACAGCTAGTAAGCATCTGAGGTCGCATTTGAACTCAGGTCTTCCTGATTCCAGGTGCTTTATCCACCTAGCTTCACTATACCATAGATATCCAACACATAGCCCATAGACCACACATTTTCCATAACCCAAACCAGATTACCAAGAAGATGAATTTTGCCATGAGATAAGCACATGAGAGGTTAAACAAACGAAAAAAGCTAAATAATTATACGTACAAGATATAATTGGGAAATGTTTCAAAAATACATGGTAACATAATGAAACACAGATAATATTACATTGTAAAACTAAGTCAATATGTGGACTGCATGGGGTGCTTATGTATAGATTAGTGACTTCTGTTTCTATTTGAATTTGGTACCACGGTACCATCGGGCAGCTAGGGAACTCAGCAGATAGAGCGCTGAGCTTGGAATCAGGATGACTCAGCTTCGTGAGTTTATCAGACACTTACTAGTATGTGACCCTGGGCAAGTCTCTTAAACCCGGTGGCCTCACTTCCTTATGTATAAAATGAGCTGGAGAAGTAAATGGCAAATTGCTCTGAGTATCTCTGCCAAGAAAACCCCAAAAGTGGTCATGAAAAGTCAGACACAACTAAAACGACCAAACAGTAAAAACCACTGTACCCACACTACCTTGGGGCCTCTATACAAGTCACTTAGAGACTTCCCTACACCCATGAAGTAACGAGTCTCATTCTGCAAAAGAACAAGGCAAAATCTGAGCAGGACTAAGCGACTTCTGAGGTCTCTTCTATCTCTGAGATGCTGTGCTTCTATGAATCCACAGACTAGGAAGTTTGATAGGAATTTGAAGAAACTATTAATAATCTAAAGCCATATTCCTGGAACCATCAGGGCACTGCCCAAAGTCTCTCCCCAGGCCTCGCCATTTCTGAGGATATAAAAGCATCAACTTTTACAATCCTCTCTGATCTTTTACATACTTGAAAGTACCAGCCATTTATTTCTACAGTAGCTTATTTCTTGCCATATACTTGACCTACTCCCTCCCCTACCCACAAGGCTTCCTGTATCAATCAATGAACATTTATTAAATGCCTACTATGCATCAGGCATTGTGCTAAATGCTGGCGATACAAATACAAAAAAAAAAAAAGAAAGAAAGACAATATGAATGCTTAAAATCTTAGGGAGGAAGACACTACACAAAGGGCAACTGAAAAGGTTAGGGAGGACCCAGGGGTACTTGGCATGGGGCGAATTAAGTCAGAGAAGACCCAAGGTAATAAAGCCGGGGAAGAAGTGAGGAGATGTCCAAACTGAACTCTCTTCCTAAATGGGCACTTGGAGTTCATGGCCCTATCCACCAATCAACAGGCAGAGGGTAGTGATGAGGTAGAGTATCTAGGCTAATGAAATCTTACAAGTTTATGAGATTAAACAATTAGTACCCAGAACCACTTGAGGAATGACCAGAAAAACCTCCTGGGCTCTGAATGACTCATCTGTCAACCTCTGTGTGAGAAAGCTCAGGAACTGAGACATAGAAGGTAGAAATAAAGAAAAAGCAGCAAAATCACACCTCCCCCACAAATTCTCCTTCTATGGGACAGAAAACCCTAGGGTATGAATCACATAGGTTGAATTCGTTCCTAGACACCTGATGCTAAAGCCACAAAAAGTCTTCTGAGTGAATGACATTGGGGGAAAGGCTGTGAACTTCACATGTGAAAGAACTAGGAGAAGGTGGGGGGATTGAAAGTCTGTTTTTCAGTGGTCTCTAGGGAGAGGTCACAAGCTCATGTTGTGAGATGAAAATGTTCAGAAATGCAAGAAAGTGCAACAGTCAAGGATGAGGTTTTGTGGGGGTTGGCCATTTTCAGAGAAAAATGACCAAGGGGGCCTTTTCAGTGTTCAAGAACAAGATATCAAGCCCCCAATCTCAAGCCTTTCCACCAAAGCCCTTCAGAATCTGCTCCCCACCTACCTTTCCAGTTCTTTCCATCAGCATACTCAGGGGGTTTCAGCCCAATTGAACCACTGAGCCTCAAATGCTTTCCTACCTCCCCACCTTTGGTCCCATTACTCCTTACATCTAGAATGCCCTTCCTGGGAAATGCCAGTTGAAATCTCTGCCATCCTTCCAGCCCAAGGTCAAATGCCACCGGTGTTAGGATCTCTGAGACCCTCCCAAATACCAATGACCTCACACTCCACTCCACTCAAGGCACTTTGTTCATAACACTCTAATGCACTCACTGAGCAGATAATAGTATCTATTTCAATTATTTGAGTCTGCGTCTTGTCTTCCTTATTAGACTCCAAGCTCTTTGAGGGCAAAGACCACATCTTACAAATCTCAGTATGTACCATCTTGCACACTGTGGACACTTAGTCAACAAATGTAGGATAAGTGATTGA
The DNA here is from genome assembly GCF_011100635.1 of Trichosurus vulpecula. Classification (NCBI taxonomy): domain Eukaryota; kingdom Metazoa; phylum Chordata; class Mammalia; order Diprotodontia; family Phalangeridae; genus Trichosurus; species Trichosurus vulpecula. The sequence continues at coordinate 109,638,103 of NC_050573.1, forward strand.
CTGTAAAGATGAACTTCACCATAAGATAAGCACACAAAAAGTTAAACAAAGAAAGCTAAGTAATTATATGTAGAAATGATGTAATAAAGTGTCCCATTTCTCCCCCCCCTCAAAAAAAATTATCTAAGCCAGGGGCTCCTAACCTAGAATTTCTATACTTTAAAAAAACATACTTTGATAACTCTGCTTCAGGGTCATTGGTTGACTTTGTAACCCTATGAGTTTTATTTCATGCATTGAAAAACTTCATTATAAGAACGGGTCTATAGGCTTCACCAAATTGCCAAAGGAGTCTATAACACACAAAAATAATTAATAACCCCTAGTATAGACAATGAATATTAGGAGATATCACTGTGAAATGATCTAGGAAGGTAAACATGGAGGAGTGACTTAAACTGGACTTTGAAAGACAACTAGGATTTGGCTAGGTGGTACAGTGGAGAGAGTGCTGGGCCTGGAGTCAGAAAGACTCCTCTTACTGAGTTCAAATCTGACCTCAGACACTTACTAACTGTGTGGTCCTGGGTAAGTCACTTAACCCTGTTGGCCTCAGTTTCCTCATCTGTAAAATGAGCTGGAGAAGTAAATGGCAAACCACTCCAGGATCTCTGCCAAGAAAACCCCAAATGGGGTCACAAAGAGCTGGACACAACTGAAACAGCTGAACAACAAAGATAGCAAAAGACAAGGCTATGCCATTTTATATATTGTTATGGGATGTAGCCATTGCACAGTTGCATGCCTTTTCCCCTTAAATGGAGGATGAACCTGAAGAGCAGGCCCTCTGTCTTCCCTTCCTTTGAGTTTTACCCTCACTCTCTGTACCTCCTTGCACAATTTAATTCAACAAGCATTTATTCAGTGCTTACTATATTTAAAGCACTAGGCTAAGCAGGGGCTATAAACTCAATATTAAAAATAACCCCAGTCCTCATGGAGCTTACATCCCACTTCAGGGAGAGAGGAAGGAATACAGCATTAACAGAAAACTTAAAGTGATGTAATTTGAGTAGGGAAAGGAAACTAGCGATGGAGGAGGGGACGCTGAAGACTGCTCAGCCATGGAGGTATGGAAAGGATGCCTGTCTGTATGTATGCATACAAGACACCCAGCTACAAAGATCTGGAAGTTAAAATGCCAGACTGCAACTCAGGAAGATGAGTCTTCGTGACTCCAGGTCTGGCATCCTATCCACAAGCTGTCCACTGACAGGATTAGATTTTTGTGGTGCCTAGAAAGGAGTACCTACGTGGCAGAGTGGATAGAGCACCTGCCCCACAGGTAGAAGGACTTCAGTTCAAATCTGGCCTCAGGCACTTACTAGCTGAGTGATCCTTGGCAAGCCATTTCACCCTGCTCACCTCAGTTTCCTCATCTGTAAAACGAGCTGGGGGGAGGAAATGGCAAACCGCTCCGGTATCTTTGCCGAGAAAGCCCCAAATGGGGTCACAGAGAGTCAGATGCAATTGAGACAACTCAACAACAGCATGCCTTGGAAAGACAAAGGATAATATGGTGCTTTTGTGAGGTAATGAATATAACATTGCACCTGGAATCAGGAAGACCAGAGTTCAAACTGGGCCTGAGACACTTACTAGTTATGTGATCCTGAACAATTTACTTAAGCTATATTTGCATCAGTTTCTTCACCTGTAAAATGGGGATAAGAATAGCATCTACCTCTCAAGGTTGTTGTAAGGTTCAAATGAAAAATATTGGGGGCGGCTAGGTGGCACAGTCAGTGGAGCACTGGCCCTGGAGTCAGGAGGACCTGAGTTCAAATCCAGCCTCAGACACTTGACACACTTACTAGCTATGTGACCTTGGGCAAGTCACTTAACCCCAATTGCCCTGCCTTCTCCCCACCAAAAAAAAAAAACTCAAACAAATGAAAAATATTTATAAAAAGTGCTTAACAGAGTGGCTGGCACATAGTAAATGCTATGTAAATATAAGTAAAATGTGTATATATAAATATAATATAATAATGTATATAGAATAGAATATAGCATATATAAATTATATAAAATGTTTACTTATTCCCCTCTCTTCTCTTCCCTTCCCTCTTCACCTCAGTTTCCTCATCTGGGTTGTTATGAGGCTTGAATGAATGAAAGCTTTTTGTAAACCTTCGAGTGCCACATAAATGCCAGCTATCACTGTGACTGCACGGGGCCCACAGACTTACTGACCAAATAAAGCCCAGGATCTGGCTGATCTCTGCTCCACCACTCGGCACTTTCCATTTGTCTATCTGTTCGTTCCATGGAAACCTAGGAGGATCCTGACTCACTCAGATGAAATAAGCCGCATGACACCACACTGTCTCAACCGGTTTGATGGGGAGGTTCCGTTTGCCACCTCCAAACAAAATGGGATCCCATAAAAATTTGCAGCCTCATAAATCTCAGGGTCATCGTACCTTAGCACTAGAAGGGACCTTAAAGGTCATCTAGTTCAACCCCCTCATTTTACAGATAGAAGAAAGTGTTGGCAGATTTCAGCGCTATTTGGTCTGTGGGTAAAGTTTATGAAGAAATAAAACGGTAGAAAGAGAGAGGTTTACAGCTCACAGAATCACTACATACATATATAGTTTTTAAAGGAGCTCAATCTTTGGTGCCTTTCTTCGAGGAAACAGACAACACTGAGCCAGGAAAGGCATGGCCCCACTTCAAATTGCTGTTTTGATTTTGATTTCTAAAAATAACTCCAGAGAAGTCTCTGGGGCTGGAGAGGGATGGTCTTATACAGCTCTGGGGAGGGAAAAGGAGAGAGCTCCTGATTTGAATTAACAAGGGCTATAATCGAGTGCAAATATCTCCTTGTAGCAAATACTATATAATTAGCCATCATAATGGAATCTTTGCAAGACCGAATTGGCGCAACAAGCCAGTTTAATTGAAAATAAAATTTCCAGACCAAAAATTCTTTTGAGACCACATTAAATAGAGCTGGTCTAGTAGGGCTGGGATTCCTGGCAATGTAAATCTCAGGGCTGGGGAGATAGAATACAGGGTTGTGCACATAGTAGGAGGTTAATAAATGTTTGTTGAAACGGAGATTTGTCTAAACGAGACAAAATAGAGACAATTTTGCTAGGCTCCTTTTTAATTCTGAATGTAGTTTGATAAATGTGAAAATAATTAGATTAAATACTGCCTCTGTGCAGGCTATTACTGGGCCAAGCCTAGCCCACACAGTATATGGTTGTGGAAATAGGGGAGAATTGATGGACCAGGATTTGAGTCACTACACTTACAAGTCAATTGAAACCAAGGAAGCCAGCCTCACTTTGCCTTAATTTCTTCATCTTGAATGTGAAAATAATATTACGAGGTATTATTATTATCCCATTTGAGGAAAATGAGGCAGAGATTAAAGACTTGCCCAAGGTCACATAGTAGTTGAGGCTGGATTTGAACTCAGGTCAATTTGAATTGAACATTGATTGAACACATTGAAATGAAATATCTGAAGGTTTTTTTTTTTCCCTAAGAATCAATGTCAAAGCTTACTGGTCTATAATTTGTAGATTCTGTCCTCTTCCTTTTGAAAAGAAAGACAATATTTATCATCAACTAGGGAGGCATATGCTTATTAAAAGAGTCTACCACTGTCACAGAGTATGTGTATCCAAGAATCCAAATAGAAGAGGGATTTCTTACGGATAAAAAAGTCCTCCAGATGCTCTATTGTGATGATTGTATTCAGCTCCAGAACATTGCAGAATCTCCTAAGATCCCTAATCATTCAAAAGAGGCTAAGCTAACTCTCCACCCGGGAAAACCAATATAGCCTAGAGAGCTGGTTTATCAATACATATGTCTTAAGCAGATGGGCTTAAACATATGGGCTATAAAATTGCCCCAAAATTAAAAGGTGAGAAATGAGTGGGCTGGATTGCACTTTGGAAGATGCATAGTGACCCAAAGCTTCTTCAGGAAACAAAGGCCTATCTTTTAAACAGCAATATTCTGCTGGTGGTACTATATGGCTTATAAAACATAGAATACCAGTCTCTGAAGAATTAGGATTTTAGGTCAGAGACACACTAAAAAGACACATGATGGTTGACAGTTGGCTGAACCATGTTACCAACAAAATATTTCACAGGAAAAGTGCTGTAAAATTGTTATCAGAGAAATATATACCTAAAAAAGGAAGCTGATCCTGCCAGAGAGATGATGAGTTTAAACTGCACAATGAGACATATGTTTTTGGACATGGTCAATGTGGGAACGTGTCTTGGTTGGCTACACATATTTGTTAGGAGAGCTTTTAATTATTATTATTATTGTTTAGTTGAAAAGGAAGTATGAGGGAGATAAAAGAAATCCTTATTAATCAAAAAAATATAAAATTAAATTGGGGGATTTTTTTTTTAAAGAAAAGGTAAGTCACCCTATTGTAAGAGTGAGAGATAACAGAAGGGTGACCATTGTGTTCCACATGTATTCCCACAAAGTTAAGACATTTCAAGGAAGCATGTTAGGTGGACACCTACGGAGGATTTAGTAGAAGACATGGACCAGAGTCACATAGGTTGAGGTATGGATGAATTTCAGTCTGAACCACCAGAAAGAGTATCCATATTGTTGAGATCACAGATCCTTGGAAGTATCAAACTATTGAATTTGAATGCTAGATTATGTGACTGCTAAGGTTCTTTCCAATTCTATGATTACAACATACATACGGGAGACATACCTGGGAGAAAAGCCACATGTGCAGTATAAACAGCATTGAAATTGGAATCAGAGGCATGGATTGAGGCTGAATCTACTGCAATGACCCTTGGAAAATGAGAAACATTAAAAGTTGCCCCTTACTGAGAAAATACATTTTAAACAGCCCCCCTGGAGAGTAAACAATTTCCTGGAACCCTGCCCAGCTCGGCAACCTAATTGTTATCATTATATAATTAGCCACTGAGTACTGACATCAACCCTGGCACTTGTACATGGGAGAGGAAAATATGGTGACTGCTCAGCATCTCGGAAATCAATTTTTGGTTTAATATTGCAAGATACAACAACTATCATGCTGGAATATTGTAGAGTATGGTCACTTTAGCAATATTCTCCACCAAGTGGGAATGAAACCACACTCAAGAGCAGCTGAATTTAAAGAAGGAAAAAGATGGAGGGGGGAAGGGAAGAAGGGGGAGGAAATAAAAGACTCTAGGAAGGAAAAGTGGCAGGGGGTGGGAAGAAAGTATAATAAGCCCCCTTGATAAAAACGACTTAATTACACAAATTTAGCCAGTGGATAACTGGTCCCGTAAGCATCATGGATCAATTCATATCCTCTGAAATATCTATGTACCTACCTGGCTCTATACACACACACACACACACACACACACACACACATACAAACACACATATATATGTGTGTGTGTGTGTGGGTGTGTGTATATATATATATATTAAATAATACATAGAATATACATCTAATATAATGCACCACAGAAATTATTCTGCAACTCAGGTGTGAGTGCTGATCTCCAAGGCTTTGGGTTCATGGGATCCTCAATGGAGAGCTGGTAGCTAACTCAGAAGGGATCAAGTCTAACCCCTTTATCTTACAAAGGTATTTCTCCAGAAGTAGGCATTGGCTTGTCTTGGCCATTGTTCCAACTACTGTAAGACGGTGGGTTTGGGATATGGTATGTAGTCACAGAAGAGGATAAGGTACAGATTGGAAAAAAAATCACCTGCCTAGGATCACACAGTTAGCAAATGGCAGAGGCTGGACTTGAACCCAGGTCTTCTGATTCCCTAATTGCCACCTACCTGCCATTTGGGGGCCTGGGACAACATATGATTCCCAATGTATTTTGTGATATAATCTCACACCTATCAGATCGGCAGAATTGACAGAAATGGAAAATGCTAAGTTTTCCTTGGGAGGGGCTGCAGGAAAACAGGCATAATAATGCATTGTTAGTGGACCTACGAATTGGTCTAGCCCTTCTAGAAAGCATTTTGGAACCATGCCCAAAAAGTCATTAAATTCTACTGACTGTTAGGCCTATACTCCAAAGAGGTCAAAGAAAGAGGATAAGAACTCCTATGAACAAAAAATACAGCAGCTAATTGTCAATCAGTCAACAAGCATTTATTAAGCAATATTTATATGTACCAAGCACTGTGCTAAGTTCTGAAGATACAAAGAAAAATAAAAGACAGTCCTACTCACAAGGAGCTCACAATCTAATGGGGAAGACAACACACAAACAACTATGAATAAACAAGCTTAGAATTAAGGGGGATTGAGAAAGGCTTGTTATAGAAGGTGGAATTTTAGCCAGGACTTGAAGGAAGCCAGGGAAGTAAAGGCAAAGATCTGGAAACTGAGAGGTTGCCCATTAATTGGGGAAAGGCAGAACAATTATGCTATATGAATGTAATGAAATATTATTGAATTGTATGACAAAAGGGAAAGTTTCAGAGAAACATGGGAAGCATCATATGAACTGATTGCGAGTGAAGTGAGCAGATAGATCAGATGAATGATTTATATAATAATAACATGGTAAAGACAAACAATTTTGAAAGATTTAAGAACTCATCAAGGCAACCAGGATTTCAGAGGACCAATGAAGATGATGAAGGCTATCTACCTGCTGACCAAGAGGAGACAGATTCAGGGTCAAGAATGAGACATATGTTTTGGACATGGTCAGTGCTGGAAGCATTTTTTTTTTGCTTGGCTATACATATTGGTTACAGGGGTTTGATTGTTTTTCTTTTTTTCATCTGGTAGAAGTAAAAGATGGGAGGGAGAGACAATAAATGCTTAACAATTACAATAAAATTTTTAAATTTTTATGTATAATATAAAATGGAGGTTTGACATTTCTGAAAGGGAAGCTCTGGGAAAACTGTTCCTTTTGCATTTATACTTCCATTTATATAACCATAATAAGAGCTGATAACATGATGCTTTTAAGTTCGCAAAATGCTTCACATGCATTGCCTAATTTGTCCTTCAAAAAATCCTGTGAGATCAGCAATATTATTTTCCTCCCTTTTATAGTTGAGGAAACTGAGGCTTAGAAAGCTAAGCAACTTGCCCGGGATCACACTGCTACTAGATACCTGAGGGAGAATTTTAACTCAGGCCTTCCTGACTCTGAATCTAGCGCTCTAACCATATTGCTCCAGGCTGCCTTTGGAAAGCAGCCAAGGAACAGAACTGGGAAGCCAAGTAGACCAATTATCTGAGGAGCAGAGCAAATGAGGTTGGAGTAGGGAGGACTGGGGAGAAGAGTGATAGGTTGTTGAGGAATAGGGACAGAAACTGTGAAACAGAAAGGTGATCCTGAGATGGTTCCTCTAGAGATTTCACAGATTTGCATGTATTCAGAAAGACACTTTTACAAATATGCCATGGATCCCACAACAGTAGACACAGTAAAATCAATATGCAAAAAATTGATATCCATTTTTGTCCTACTTCACCCACCCTAAGTCCAGTCTTCATTCACCAGGATTTTTGAAAGGCAGGCTAGCATTTTCTACAGGGCCTGGAAGTCTTAGAAGACTTTGAGCAGTTTCTAATGCTGGGTCCCACATATGTGTACACAGGAGTATAAATATACAGCTATTTGCTGCAAGTAATCCATGTTTTGGTTAATGAGCAGTCTTGACTCATCAAAGATGAAACAGATTTTATTTCACTTCTATCTGTAGAGATATACATCCACAATCACGTGGATATGTATACATTTCAACTTCCTAAAACGGTCTCAGCTGAGCAAGCAAAAGTGACCTGGGCTAGAAGCACTGAGGCTTGGTTATTCTCAAGTACTTCCAAGGCAAGACCAGTAATTCGTCTATGCCCATCTATGAACACAACCTCAGGACATGTACACAAGCTGTCACAGAGGGGGAGCTGATGAAGCCACCTTAGATGACATTTTCATTATAGGATCATAAGTTGCTATTTAGGCATTTCTTACACAACTTTTATGTGATTTTTAGATCACACAATTTCAGAATGGTGTTTAGCCATCATATTATTAAACATGGTTCTAGTCTGAGCCTTTTGTTTGGCAGGTGCAGAAACTGAGGCCCAGAGAGATAACATGGCTTGTCCAAGGTCACATGACTAGCTAGTAGCAGAGTTAGAATGATAATCCAGATTTCTTGACTCTCAGATCAATAAAGTTCCTAAGGAAATTGATGTCTCTAATGAGAATCTTTTTTTTAAATTTCACTGCTTTTTCAAGTTACTAACAAAAAATATTATTTCTCCAGAAGCTCCAGTGTTTCTTTACTTCCCTACTTGAAGAATCCATTGATCTAGGTATTCCTGCCACCAGCAGAGATCATAACTCCTCTACATCTTGCACCTTCTTTAGCTGCTACTTTCCGGGGAATGATCTCTTCCCATTCAGACAGGCTAGCCCCTAGACAACAGACACATAAGTCATTCCTGGACCTGTATTTGAAGATAGGCCTTGTTCAAATAGCCCATGAGAGCAGAGAGACCTCTGTGTCCTCACAAGGCATCAGAGAAAGATTTGAGCGAAAGCGACTTCTCCCTGGGTTATATATAATAAGACTCTTCTTCCTAGATTTAAAAAAAAACTTGAGAAAAAAAAACCTTGAACACCCAATGTGTCTTGGAGTATTTTTCTATCAGCTTTCCACTGATCTTTTTGGGAGCTTCTGAAAACAATCCTTCCATTCAAATGGCATGTCCAGAGGAGGTGGAGGCTCCAACCAAGCCTCTGGTTTCCTCTGCACAGATACCCACAAGGCATGCAAATGGGTAATTAGTTTTATACAGCAGAGGGAAGAAAGAAAAAGGGATTTTTTTCCAAATACCAAACGGGAAAGAAAAAAACTGCAAATCAACCCCCCCATACATCCCTTTCCTTCACAAAACCCCATGGATGGAGACTTTCAACCCACCTGCAGGGAGCAGATGTTACAGCTTGTCCCTTCTGTCACCTTTCATGATACTCTTGTTGGGAAAGGGAAAAATAACCTCTTCTTCTCTGCTCCCCTCCAGTTTCAATGAAACTCCCTGCTGAGAGATACTTAATCACTTCAGAGAAGATCCTTTCCACAAGTGGCCTGGTCTGCCAGCTATCAGGGCCTCTGTCCACAGGAAAGAGAGAGAGATAAGGGCCCTGGGCAAGCCATTTATTCAACGATCATTTACTTTCAAAGGCCTAATGGGAAATATTGGTAAAAACACAAGCTCTCTTAACATCTATAGATTCAAGAGTGAGAAGAAAGAAAAGAAAACAACAATGTAGAAAATGAGTTCCATTCTTCTAGGAGACAAAGGTGTGCTTAGCAACATCTTCATTTAATGTTTCTGCAGCTCAAGAGGAAATACCCCAAATAAATATCCCCTGAAATGTTGCTTTGGCCTGGAGAGTCACAGTTCTCTTTCAAGCCAGAGAAACTATAAGCTCCCTGTGGGCAGGGCTGATGTCTTATAACTCCTTGTCATTATTTTCTATACCCATTCTCATGAAGCTCCCAAAATATACAATACATACACAAATATATGAAGTTACTCAATCAGTGAGCATTTATTAAGCACCTTCTATAATAGCTAACTTTTATATAGGTCTTACTACATGCCATGCCATACTAAGCAATTTACAATTAGTATCTCATTTTATCCTCACGACACCCCTGGGAGATAGTTGGCTCTTATTATCCCCATTTTACAATTGAGGAAACTGAGGCAGATAGAAGTTAAATGCCTTGTCAAGGGTCACACAGCTAATCAGTTGAGGCTAGATTTGAATTCAAGTCTTCCTGGTTCCAGGCCCAGAGGCTCTCTCTACACTGCCACCTGGGGCACCTATACATAAGGCACTCCCCTAGGTGCTGAAGATAATTTTTTTTTAAATGAAACCATCTTTGCCCTCAAGGAACTTACATTCTAGAGAAATGGAAACGTGTGGGGTATATATGTAGAGGCATTAGTAAATATAATATTTAATATTAATATAATAATAAATGTGTTAAGTAGTATTTATTATATATTTTCTATTTTATTTTAGAAATATATATTATAAAATAAATAAAATGAAATACAAAGTAATGACAATGATAAAAATAAAATAAAAAGCTATACACATATACTAGGACACTTCAGAGTTAGGGCAGGCACTCCCAGCTCAGGGGATCAAGAAAGGCTTCAGGCAAGAGTCAGTGCTAGAGCCAAGCTCTGAATGAAGCTGGGGATGCTATGAAGTGGGAGTGCTCTACAGGCATAGTAAACAGCCAGTCCAAAAACAAAAAGAAATCATGTAGTCAGGAAATGATTCCAACCTTTTGTGTGAAGAATAACAAACAGGCCAAGGAATGGAGGAAGGAAAATAACATAGAAGCAAATCACCAATTCCCAGAGAAGAGGCAGAGTGGTAGATTCAGTGCCCAACCTCAGGTTTCCTGAGTCCAGATCTAGTATTGTCACCACACCCTGACTGACTTTTAATAGCATGCCTCTAATACAAAAATTTGATGGACTAGGGTACCCCAACCCCACCTGAGAGACTACAGAAAAATGCAAAATCTATGTGCCTGCCTCTCAGGTTCAGCCAGAGGTAGTGTCATAGGTCCTCCATGCCCATAACGCCCATGTAAAAGAAAGGACACTGAGCGGGGAGGTGGGAACCCTATTTCCTATTATCAAATCCCTGTCAGGTCATTTTTGCCTTAGAGGGTTTCAGTTTTCTCATCTCTAAAGTGACGGAGCTGGTGATGTAGTGGATAGAGCTCTAGAGTCAGTAAAACCAGAGTCCACTCACTTACTAGCTGTGTCACCCTAAGCAAAATTACTTAATCTCTGCCTCAGTTTCCTCAGCTCTAAAATGGGGATAATAAAAGCACCTGCCTCCCAGGGTTGTTATGAGAATCAAACAAGATTATATTGTAAGAAGTGCTTAGCACAGTGTCTATAGCAGACATTACATAAACACTTATTCTCTTCCCACCCTTATCTGTATTGGTCCCTTTTTATCATTGACATGGGTATTCCCTCCAACAGTGGCCCATCCATACCTTCTCCACCCATGCAACCCCATCTCTTTGGTATGATGGAAAGAGCTCTGCATTTGGATTCAGAGGGCTTAGGTTGGCTAAATACAAGCTAATACAATCTTGGACTGCATTAAGAAAGGCATAGCCTCCAGGAATAGGAACACATTTCCAACACTCTGCCTTCATCAGACCTTATCTGGAAGGTTGTATGCAATTTTGAGGGCCATGGTTTAAGAACACTGAAGAACCAAGGAGGGGCTTTGAATCCATGAAGAGGTTCAGTTGAAAGAATTGGGTCTGTTTAGATTGAAGAAGAGAAGATTCAGGACAGGGAATGGGGAGGATGATAGCCATGTTCAAGTATTTCAAAGTTTGTCATGTGGAAGAGGGATTAATTATATTTGCTCTGTTTAGTCCCAGAGGGCAACATTAATGGGTAGCAATGGGTGAAACTTATAAAGAAGAAAATTTATGTTGAATGTTCTAACTTTTTAATAATTCATGATGTCCAAAAGTGACATGGAGAGCTTCAAGTGATGATAGGTTTCCTCCCATCCCCGAAAGTATGTGGGTAAATGCTTAACAGCCCAGGTCTCCAGAAATGCACTGCACACTTTTTAATCTGCATTTTGACATTTTATCCATAAATTTCTGAAGTCTAGACAATGAAAAAAAAATATAAATCAAGTCCTAAGTTGTAGGGGTATCAGCTCCTTGAGAACAGGAACTATCCTTTGCCTTTCTTTTTGTCCCCAGAGCTTGGCATAATATGTGGTACATAGTAGGTGCTTAATAAATGCTTGTTAATGATGATGATCAGCTAGAGAGAACTGGCTAATTATCAAGTCCTTTATTCTAGATGCTATTATGTCAAGTTTCTTCAGATCAGTCACACTTAACAATATGACAATGACTGATATCTTCAGTCAGTCAATCGACAAGCATTTATTAAGAACCTACTATGTGCAAGGTACTGTGCTAAATGTTTCTGTTAGTATAGGGACAAGGAAGAGAGAGGTAAAAGAAAAGAGTAACATACCCTTCTTTTGCTTGGCTTCAGCCAGAATAAAAGTGGTTTCTGGATTGCAGATTGAAGGGATGGCTTACTGTTCACAAGTTCAAAAACACTCCTCACTGATCCAAAACTGCAGTCCCAAATGAGTCCTGTGGACTGAACCAAGGAGGTAGTTTTCTCTTCCTTAATGGGGAAGGATCCTTTTGCTTCAAAATTGATACTTTGGCTATCAGAACACAGGATAGAGATAAGGTATCCCCACCCATGAAGGAAGAAATGAGAATCATTGTGGAGTCTAGTAAGAAGCAACATGCCTGGAAGCATGTGACCTGATACCACCAGAAGTAGTAGGTAGTAGGTGGGTAGGCCTTCCAGAGTCTCTCTCTTCCTTTTTGGTTTGAGCCTGAGAGATGTAGTCTCTTGTCTCTCCTGTCATCCATCACCCCTTTCCTTTGGATTCAACAGAATGGCACCTTGGTCCTATACTCAGTATCTCTCCCTCACTCTTCTGTCCTAGTTGGCCATGGGAACAGTTGAGAAGAGAAAGGGGAAAAGAAATGACTAAGCACCTACCATGTTCCAAGCACTATGTTAAGAGCTTCACAGATATTAGCTCATTCGATCCTCAAAATAACCCTATGCTGGAGAATACTGTGTTCATTCTGACGCAAAGACTGACTATCTTTGCTCTCTTCTTCCAGAGGGAAGAACAGTTAAGAGCCTATGGTTCCTCAAATTCTCTCTAGGCAGAAGTGAATAGAAGGTAGGCAATGGAGCAAAATCAGCATTTTTTTCTTTTCTATTTTTCTTTCCTCCCTCTCTTTGCCGGAAATCAAAAAATCTGTGCAGCTTTGAGTCATGACTGACACCATTGAACCTACAGCTGGCATTAATTATTTATCTATTGCCATCCTCTTTCCAGAAATAGGTATGTGTATCATATTTTAGAGTTGTTAATAAATCTATGTTTGCCACAGAAGAGTTATTTTAGATAGGTGGGCATGTTTTTGCTCAGCTCGGAAATTTCTCCTAGCGGTCCATATGCTCAATATGGTTCAAATTACATGGAGTTCAAAAGTGACCTAAGAATCTCTCTATACCAGAATCACAGCATCATGGGATCACACGAGAAGGAACATTGGAAGTCATGTAGCCTGATTCCCTAATTTTATAGAAGAGGAAACTGAGACATACCCACACATATATATATATACACATTCATGTGGTAAATGTTTATATATACACATACATGTATATATACATCTGTTCATAAATACATATGTTCACACATATGAATGTGCGTAGAAATAAGCTTTAATATACATGTATATAAATGTATGAATAACATGCATTTGCATATATAGTATGTAAAATGTTTAACATAAATAAGTGTATATATGTAATATATACCATATGTGTGTATTACATAATTTATATATTATATCCATATGAATATATTATATATCTTAAATATTTTGCTTATATGTATACATACAATATATATACATGTTCCAAAACTCTACGTGTAGTTTTAAGCTCTTAAAGCTTATTCACAGATGGAGGGTATAGATGTTTATCTGTATGTGTGTATGTGTTATATATACATGTATGCTGTATATAGCTTAAGGCGTACTCATATATATAGAAAGAGTATATATGTATGTGTATGTGTATACATGTACATATATACTATATATTTTAAGCTATTAAAGCTTATTCATGTATATATGTATATATATATACATATATCTGTGTGCATTTATGTGTGTGTGTGTGAGATGTTTTATATATATTCTCATTTGACCTTTACACAATCCTGTTATTATTATTATCATTCAGACTTCACAGTTGAGGAAAGATTAAATAACTTACCCAAGGTCATATAAGTAGTAAAAAGTCTGAGGTAGGATTCAAACCAATGTCTTACTCACTCCAAGTCTAGTGTTCTACCCATTATACCACCCAGTTGCCTCAAGTAATGGAATAAGTAAGAGAGGTGAAACTTGAACCCAGGTCTTTGGGTGATAAATGCTATAATCCATCCGCACTGGGTACCATGTTGCTTCCTTTAATATCTTATTGTTGTAGGGTACAGAAAGACACGGAGGGGAGGATAAGGATAGCAAAAGGAAAGCCGAAGGGCTCAAGACACTGAAAAAATGGAATGGGGATAGAACCAAGATGGCAGAGTATAGGTCAGAATCAACTGAACTCTCCCAGCATTCCCCCTCCAAACAACTTTAAAATAATGCCTCAGATCAAATCTTGAAGAAGCAGAGCCAACAAAAGGTCAGAGAGAGATATTTTTCCAGCCTAAGATAACTTAGGAGGTCCACAGAAGAGGTCTGTAACACCAGGGTGGGTGCAGTTCCAGAGTCTAGCAGGAGCACCAGCAGTGAGCCTCAGAGGTTGCCACAATAGCAGCAGCTTTAGGAACTCTTATCCCAGGGACAGTGAGAGATTCAGACAACTGGTTAGAAAGAGATTGCAAGAGACCCTTTTCTGGCACTGAGTGTAACTGGTGCTGATTGGCAACTCTATGCCCATAAGCAGTTCTGAGTTGCCATTTCAGGGCAGAGAGGAGCACTTATGATTGGTCACAAGGGAGCAGGGGCCCTGGACACAGTTCCAGGGCCAAGAGGAACACTAGCACTTGTGTCTGCAGGAGAGAAGGGATTCTTCCTGGGTAAAGATCAGAGCATAATCCAAGAGAACAGTGACCATTCCTCTCCCAAGATAACACCATCTTAAAAGCACTAAAAATGTGCAGACCCTCAGAAAACAGCAGTACGAAAAAGCCTGAAATTTTGGGCAGCAGAGCCCAACTTTAACAAAAAGTTCAAAGTCAAGAATTAGACTGGAAAATGTGCAAACAACAACAACAAAAGAACTTGACCATCAAAAGCTACTAATGTCTCAGGGAAGACCAGGACATAAACTTAGAAGAAGACAACAAGGTGAAAACAGCTATAAGCAAAGACTCAAAAAAGAATGCTAATTGAGCCCAAAGCCACAAGAAGTCCTGGAAAAGTTAAAGAAAGTATTAAGAGGGGCAGAAGAAAAAATGGGAAAAGAAATTAGAGTGGTGCAAGAAAATTATGAAAAAAGAATTAACAGCTTGGTAAACGAGGCACAAAAAAATGAAAAAAAAATAACCCCTTAAAAAACAAAATTGTCTTAATAGTCAAAGAGACACAAATATTCACTGAAGAAAAGAATTCCTTTAAAAGAAGAATAGGCCAAATGGAAAAGAACTCCTTAAAAACAGAATTAGACAAATAGAATTTAATTGAAGAGAATAATCCCTTAAAAATTAGAATTGGGCAAGTGGAAGATGATTCCATAAGACTTTAAGAAACAATAAAACAAAATCAAAAGAATGAAAAATTGAAATATCTTTTTGGAAAACAACTGATCTGGAAAATAGATCAAAGAGAGATAACTTGAGAATTAGTAGACTACCTGAAAGCAATGATCAAAAGGAAAAATTCCCCAATAACCTAGATCCAGATGGTAAAATGTAAATTAAAAGAATCCACCAATCACCTCTGGAAAGATATTCCAAAATGAAAACTCCCAGGAATATTATAGTCAAATTCTAGAGCTCCCAGGTCAAGGAGAAAATATTGTAAACAGCCAGAAAGACACAATTCAAATATCCTGGAACCACAGTTAGAATCACATAAGATTTAGCAACCTCCACATTAAAGTAGCAGAAGGCTTGGAATATGATATTCCAGAAAGCAAAGGACTAGAACTGCAACCAAGAATAACCTACCCAGCAAAATTGGATATAATCCTTCAGGGGGGAAATGGATATTTAATGAAATGGAAGACTTTCAAGCATTCCTGATGAAAAGACTAGAGCTGAATAGAAAATTTGACATTCCAACACAAGAAAGAACTGAAAAACTTGAAGTGCAAATTGAAGTATAATTTTCTCCTTTTTTTTTTGCTTTTCTGTATATGTTTAAAATGGAAATATGTTCTGCATGAGTTCATATATATAACTAATATATTGTTTGCCTTCTCAGTGGGGATGAGGGGTGTAGGAAGGAAGGAGAGAATCAGAATTAAAATTTAAAAAGAAAAGAATGCTAAAATAAATAAGAAAAAGAAAAATATATTTCCAGTAATGTTGTTTCCATTCAGTCATTTTTCAGTTGTGTACAACTATTCATGATGCCATTTGAGGTTCTCTTAGCAAAGATACTGGAGTGGTTCACCTTCTCCTTCTCCAACTCAGTTTACAGATGAGAAACTAAGGCAAAAAGAGTTAAGTGACTTGCCCAGGGTCACGCAGCTAGTAAGTGTCTAAGACCAGATTTTAACTCAGGAAGATGAGTCTTCCTGCCTCCGGACCTGGTGCTCTATCCACCACATCACCTACCCTGGAGAAAGGCCATTGAAGAAAGACAAGCAAAGATGTTTAGAGGTGAAGGAGAGATTAGGTGGTAGCTAGATGGGGTAGAAAACCCAAAAGAAGATTTTCTTATGATTGAGAAACCCTAGAATATTTGTAGGTAAGTGGAAAACAGTCAGGGGAAAGGGAGATGTTGAGAGTGCGAAAGAAAAAGAGTATAACTGTATGTAGATTAGGAGAACGTAGGCTCCTTGAAAGCAGGGATTGTCCTGCTTTGTACTGGTGTACCTAGTGCCTAAGATGGTACCTAGAATACAGAACATGCTTTATAAAAATGCTGTTGATTGCTTGACCTCTTGCTTACCAGCCTGTGAAAAAGTCTAAAAGTGTTTTCAGATTCTTCAGTGAATGCATTCAAGTCAAAAAAAAATATTTATTACATGACTACTAAATGCCTAGTGTTGGATAATCATTATGGACAATAAAAAATAATGTTAGACGGCAACTGCTCCCAAGTGGTTATAAGTCTTTCATGGAAGCCAAAATTTGCAGATGAGATAATTATATGTGACATAAATCAAAAAAGCAAAAGATACAAAGTAATGCTAAATCATGCAACCAGTGCCTTAAATCTTGCATGATACCTCGAACCTAAGGTTTCGAGAACTGTCATGTGGCCTGAGATTTCTGGGGTAGAAAGAGGTGTACCCCTGAGTTCTTCAAAGGCAAAGAAAATAAGATAAGCAAAGATTGTTAACAGTAATATTAACAAGGGTATATCATTTGTACTTAGGAGTTTCTATTCCTATTAATCTTTGCTCTAAATGTGATAATGTGTTGCTTATAAAAGTAAAACAATTTTTTTAGAAGTAGGTCATCTCTGTTTCTCTTCTAATTTGTTCAGTGTCTTTCACACACACACACACACACACACACACACACACACACACACACACACACACACGCAGCCAACAGTGCTAAGAGAATTTCTTTGGTGAAAGTAGAGAAGGGGAGGAAATATGGCATCTCTTTTCAACTGTAAGCCTCATTTTGGAGGTAGGTGACAGAAGAGGAAGCTTTGGGGGAGTCATTGTCATGATTAAGCACCCCAACCTGCAGACAGGAACCCTATGTATTGATTTCATCAATTGGGGCTCCAACTCTCCACACACATCTCAGATGGTCCAACACCTTAGCACAGAGGTTCATAAGCTTCAATAACCAGAAATCTTCATCATTTTGAAGCCAATCTTCTGGGGATTAACCTCTTTGAATTTAGCTAAGTTATGTCTCCTGATGTCAGCCAACCTTGCTAGGACTTCTCAAAACTTGAGCTTCCTTGGCCAGGGCTTCAAGAATCATGGGGTTTCCTGGTTCCCATTAAATGCCCCTTTTCCCTCTTCCTTTCCTCTCCCTTTCTGTCTATCTGTCTCTGTACCTGTTTCTGTGTTTCTGTGTTTCTCTGTCTCTCTCTGTCTCTGTGTCTCTGTCTCTCTCTCCCCCTCCTTTTCTCCCCCTCCTTTTCTCTCTCTCTATTTCTCTTTCTGTGTTCTGTCTCATTCTCTGTCTCTGTCTCTCATTCTCTCTCTATTTTTCACTTTCTCTGTCTGTCTGTCTCTGTGTCTATCTCTGTGTCTCTCTGTCTCTTTTCCTCATCTTTATTTTGTTGGGTTCAGCTTGAAAGTCCTCTCATAGCCAGTGCCCAGATGATTCAGAGAATCCCGGTCCTAAAAACATTTGGGGTGGCACCATAACACTTGGCTTCCATCAATGAAGCTAAGACAACTTCAGTCTGAGTACCACAGAACTCAGCTGAGATTCAGATGGACTCCAGTTTCACTTCTGGCTTTGGTTGGGATGTAGCGTGTGAATACAAGGCAGTTGCCAACCCTATCAGGGCCTCCCAGAGATCCAGATAAGGATAGGATGAGGCAGATGAGTTAAGAATCAGACCACTTTCTCCCTTCCTTTCCCTGCACATGGTGAGGATAAATTCTATTGTGATAGAGTAAATAAATAAATCTGTCATGTGCTTCGTACTCTTATTGAACCAAATGGAGCTACCTTCCATGGTTATCTCTAATTTATTCTATCAATGTCTTGTTTGGACATAGTTGTTTGCATGCTGTCCCCTGCATTAGACTGTGAGCTCCTTGAGGGTAGGGTTGGGTTTTTTTTTCTTTTTATTTCCAGTGCTTAGCCCAGTTTCTGGCACATAGGAAGTACTGTTAGGTTTTTTTAATGTTTTAAATAATTAGTATTTCTAAGAGAGGACTCAGAACATATAAAAGCAAAATGGTAGCTAACCCAGCATTTTCCAATTGACTTTACAAATTTTTAATTCAAAGATCCATGATTTTATGAATGTGATCATTCTTTCCATCCATATGGAGCATTACTCCTCCCACCTTAGAAGAGAGTGTTCTTGAGTTGCTAAAGATGAAAAATAAAATCCCCACTCTGCTTCCAATTCTATAAGCCCTTATGAATTTAATTAGTCTGGTCCTTGGATGACTGACACAGAATCTGTCAAAGGGCCCACACTCGAGGCCTTGGTAAGATTTATTAAAGCTGGCACTTTGCTGGCTGAGGCTTCAATCCTTTCTTTCTAGCCTTGAGCTGGTCCTCCCTTCCGCTATCCTTAGCCTACTATCCTTGGGTGTTTCTATATCCCACAAAAGTAACAGCTGGCCACATTCAAGGAGGCAACATGGTGCACTGAATGGTTACCAAATGAGGTCTCCTCCATACCAAGGTGAGGCTTTCAAAGAGGGCTTTGGTGGATTAAGCAATCAATTAATCAGCAGGCATTTATTATGCACCTATGTACCAGGCTAGTTGTCAGGGGTACAAAGACAAAAATGAAAGTCTCTTGATTTCAAAGAGCTTATATTCTAGACAGTGAAACAGCGTGTAGATAGCTAGATTAGATTGATACAGATAGAGACAGAGAGAGAGAGAGAGAGAGATCATTGACAGCATTTATTAATCATTTACTATGTGTCAGACATGATGCTGTGTTAAGCACTGGAAATACAGATAAAAGCAAGCAAAAATAGTTCCTGCCTTCAGGGAGTTTACAATTGAATGGTAGAACCCTACACATGAGGGGAAGCTGGAAGGGGGCAAGGAGAGGAACATGGGTCCAGAGAGTGGCATGGCATAGAAATGGCCTGGAATCAGGCAAGATAAACTCAAAGCTAGTCTATCAGAGCCCAGGGTAGCTTCCAGCATGGAATCCAAATTTCTAGTATTATATGTACACATCTAATACAGAATATACACAAAACAATTTGAGGGAATATCCAGAGAAAGAATTACAGAGTCTGAATGAAGATCAAAGCATACTATTTGCTCTTTCTTTTTTTGTTTTGTTTCTTCTTTCTCATAGTTTATTCCATTGGTTATAATTCTTCTTTGCAACATGACTAATGTGAAAATATGTTTAATGTGAATGTATGTGTGTAGAGCCTCTATCGGAATTCATGCAGTCTTGGAAAGGAAGGTCAGGAGGAGGGGAAGGAGGGGGAGAAAATTTGGAACTCAAAAGCTTATGGAACTGAATGTTGTAAAGCAAAAATAAATAAATAAAAATTTTTAAATTAAATTAAAAAATAATTTAGGGGAAGCAGACACTACCAATGGGAGGCATCAGGAAAAAACCTCATATGGAGGTTTACAAGCTGAACTGAGGAAGAACCTGGAGATTCTACGAGTTAGAGGTGAGGAGAGGATAATTTCAGGCATGGAAGACAGCTAGGGCAAAGTCATGGACGTGGGTTATAAAGAATCCTGTACGAGGAATGTCAGAAAGGCCAGTATGAATGACCTGTGAAGTGTGAGGAGGACACTTCTATACAATAAGCCTAGAAGAATAGCCTAGAGCCAGCTATGAGGAACTTTCAGAGCCAAAGACAAGGTTATTTCATCCTAGAGATAAAAGGCTAGCTTAGCACAGTGCCTGGCACGTAGTAGGAGCTTAATAGAACCTTGTTGACTTGTCAATAGGAAGCCACTAAGGTTTTTTGAGTTTGTGTTCAAATTTTGACTGTTAAAAAGAACACTGTCAAAGATCCCCCTTACTGCTACAAAACTTCTTTATTAATATCTAAAAACTTAAAGAAACGACTCTTCCTCCTTGCATCTTACTCTCTTGCCCTTTTGCCTTTCCACCAACTCCTAGTCCCTATTACTGAAGTAACTATTCTGAGTCTTAGGACTTTGAAATGGGTAGAAAATTTATATAGTTTTTAAGTCTTCAAGATAGTTAAATTGTTGTCGTTCAGTTATTCTCAGTCATGTCCGATTCCTCATGACCCCATTTGGGATTTTCTTGGCAAAGATACTGGAGTGGTTTGCCATTTCCTTCTCTAGCTCATTTTACACATGAGGAAACTGAGACAGAGTTAAATGACTTGCCCAGGGTCACGTAGCTAGTAAATGTCTGAGGCTGGATTTGAACTCAGGTCTCTCTGACTCCAGGCCCAGCACTCTATCCACTGTGCCACCTAGCTGCCCTAAGTTTGGATTACGAATGAAATAATAATAATAATAATAATTCATATTTATATGGCACCATCAGGTTTGAGAGTGTTTTATATACATTATCTCCTTTGATCTGGGAGGTAAGTGATATTTATTTTATCTGTACTTTCCCGAAAAGGAAACTGAGACTTAGAAAATTTAACCGACTTACCCAGGGTTATACAATTAGTAAATATCAAAGGTTGGGACTTGAACACAGGTGTTGTTATGCTCTATCCAAGCTCAAATTTATTGAGAGTGAAATAGTGGAAATACTTAACCCTCTAACACCTCTGTACTGGTCAAAGATTTTTTTAAATCTGTTGAATTACAGGAAAAGAAGGGACCCAAAGAAAAATGAAAATACATAAAAATACAAGTAAACATGAAAAAAATTCCATGTGATTTTGAAGAGATCCAGAGAGAATGCACAATCAGAATGACAATATAAACACTGACTACAAGCACATACATAATAAGAATGATAATTAACAGCAACAGCGTCTGGGGGAAAAATGCATGGAAGAGATCAAAAGAGAACACAGATACAAGCAGGAAGCTTTTATTATTGTTCTGTTAAGAGAGGCAGCATGTGTGGTGGATAGATGGCTGGCCTTGGAGCCAAGGACAACTGCTTTCCAGTCTTGTTTCTTCCAGATACCAACTTGCTGTGTGAGCCTGGGTAAATCACTTAATCTCTCTGTGCTCTAGACAGCTTTCTAAGACTCTAAGTTACAGACAAGGTGCCGACCTTCATTGGTAGAAGTAAATTCCCTATCTGGAAGTTCCCTGTGCTGATGGAATCTCAGGTCCCTCTCCCTGTTTTTGTAGAATATATACTTTAAAAGAACGTATAAATGATTTTGAGTTTATGGTTTTAAGCACAACCTCATTTGAAAATTATTTGAATGGTTTTTTTGTTGTTGTTGATGGTGACAATGTTTATGTTTTGGTTCTTTTTAAAAACATCTTTCCAAATGCTGGTACTGCCCAGAGCACAGAAGGCAGAGCAGCAGAGAGAACACCAGGAGAGACAAGCTGATAAATGCTACCCTGTGGTGTGATTACTCTGAGCTCAGTGGGGTCACATCAGTGGGGCCTCCTGTGCTTCCTCCAGCAGCCTGACAGCCAAGAGAGATCAACACTGGCAGAGAACATTTAGTATGACCCGGGCATGACCAGCACTTCATGACTACAAACCAGGCCGTGGCTCTGGCTAAACAGATTTCCTGGAAAGTGGGAAGTGTTCACTCCTGTCAGGCCTTCCCTTCGGGACAGGGAAGCCTGAGAAGCCATGAGGTTGCTGGGTGTGGATGCAGTCTAAATGCAGTTGTGCCATAGAGACAAGAAGAGTAGATCTCAAGCCAGAGGATCTGGGTTTGAATCCTGATCTTTCTATTTACTGTAGTCACCTATATAGCCTTGGATGAGTTGCTTCATTTATTGGGACCTCACTTCCCTCATTTGTAAAATGAAAGGAGGGTTGGCCTAGTCAGTCAATAAACATTAAGTGCCTACTATGTGCCAGACACTGTGCTAAGCATCGAGGATACAAAGAACATTCCCTGATCTCAAGGAGCTCACAAATTAATAGGACAACATATGAACAAATAAGCTATATACCAGACTAATTAGAGATAATCAATAGAGGAAAGGCACCGGCATCAACAGGGATTGGGAAAGTCTTTCATTAGGAAGTCGGATTTTAATTGGGACTTGAAAGAAGCCAGGGAAGCCAGGAGGCAGAGACAAGGAGCGAGAGCATTCCAGGCATGGGGAGCAGCCAGTGAAGAAGCCCAGGGTCAGGAGATGGAGTGTCTTGTTTGAGGAACAGCAAGGAGACTGGGGTAACAGAATCTAAGAGTACCTAAGCAGGGGTTCGAGGGGTATACAGTGTAAGAAAACTGGAAAGGTAGGAGGGAGCCAGCTTATGAAAGGCCGTGAACATCAAACAGAATATTTTTTATACAATTATTCATTCCACATCACGACTTTCCCCATTGCGGTTTTGATATATCATCGGTCGGCATGAGAAATTAAATGAGAAATTTGGAGGAGTTTTGTGGAAGCTGCAGATGATATGTGAAGGACAGCACACAGCACAGAAAAAAAATTAGAAACTCAGAAATGCATAAAATATATGTACCATATTGTATGATATCAACATATTTTATCTTTCAATACCATAGTAATTCAGACTTCTTCTCTGGTACAAAGGGAGGGTCAAGAAATTTTCCACGGATTTTCCAGATCACAGGAGCTCTGCACCCCTAACTCCTGCCATGTGGGAGGGCTACACTGCACTTGAGCCTATCGAATCAAATATAAAACTCCAGGACAGGGACTCGCTGGAGGTTATCGATTGGGGGGAAGGGGTTGGAATGTGACTAGAAGTCTAAAGCCCCTTCCAGCTCTACGTCTATGTTCTGATGACTCTCAGATTATTTTCAGCCCTATCCTATTCTTTCTCACTCTCCTGAGACCAGTTCCAACCTCACCCCCTCCAGGAAGCTTTTCTGGATTACTATTGGTCTATGTTGAACTCTCCTGTCTTTAAACTTCTAAATCACTTAGAGCTATTACTGCTTCAAATGGCACTTAAATAACATCTTGTCTTCTTCTCCTTAATATGCTTTCCAAATTAGATTAGAAACTTCTTTAGGGCAGGGACTGTATGTATGCTCAGTGTTATTTATAGGCTGGGGACTAGAGACTAGACCAGTCATTTCATTGGTATAGGGAACTTCCAGGTGAGCTTCTGACAGTACAAGTTGGCACTTTCTCTACAAATAATATTCTTAGAGAGGTGACTAATACACAGATATTAAGGGCCTTGCCTAGAGCCATAGACTATAAGCATCATCATTATCATCATCATCATCAGAGCATTTATTAGGCACCTAATGTGTGCCTGGCACTAAGCTAAAAGCTTTACAGATATTATCTTATTTAATTCTAACAACCACCTTGTGAAGTAGGTGCCATCATCATACCCATTTACAATTGAGAAAACTGAGGCAGGTAAGTGACTTTCCCAGGGGTCACTCATCTACTAAGTGCCTGAGGCTAGAAATGAACTCAGGTCTTCCTGACTCAAGGCCCACTACTCTATCCACTGCGCTACCTAGCAGCAATATTTGCTGCCTAATCACTATAACCTGGATGTCCCTGGATCAGAGGTATGCTGATAAATGATTAACAACCAGCTCACCAAAAAAGAATATGTACAACAAATTTTAAATTTAAACTGCATTATTACCATTTTCTCTATCACTTTCTTAAGTTTAGTTGTTCAGTCCTTTTCAGCTGTACCCAACTCCTCCCGACTCCATTTGGGGTTTTCTTGGCAAAGATACTGGAGTGGTTTGCCTTTTCCTTCTCCAGCTTATTTTGCAGATGAGGAAACTGAGGCAAACAGGATTAAATGACTTCCCCAGGGTCACACAACTAGGAAATGTCTGAGGCCACATTTGAACTCAGGAAAAGGAGTCTTCCTGACTGACACCTGGCCTGGTGCTCTATCCACTGCACCACCTAGCCGCCTCCTCTTAAGTTTAGACAACCAACAAAATAATAAATCAAGTCCTCATGGGCAGCATTCACTGATTTCCAAAGTATAAATGCTCACACTGAGAGTTCAACCTCCAGTTTTTGAGAGACAACTGACTCCAATAACGCCCCTACCTTAAACTAACTGCTAGCTCTAACATTCCATATTCTAGAATTCTATATTCTAAGGTCCCTCCCACATCTCACATTCTATGCTTTCAATCATTTGACTTAAAAATGAAAGAAAAAAAAATAAAAACCTCAGATGTCTCCGAACTAGATGATCTCTCCAGCCCCGTCAAGTCAACAAGCATTTATTAAAAAACATCCTATATGCCAGGTACAGAGTTTGGAAATCCAAACAAAGACAAAATCAGTCCCTGCCCCTAATGAGGAAGATTGTATGCAAGCAGCTATGTATAAACAAGGTACATGCAGGATAAATTGGACATAATCATAGAAGGATGGCAGGCATAGCATTAAGTAGGACTGGGGAAGGCTTCTTGCAGAGGGTGGTATTTTAGCTGAGAAGAGGAAGCCAGGGAGATAGGACTCACTCTGTGTTCTACTGAGGTTCTTTTGAGATCTAACATTCTATATTCTAACATTCTCTGCATTCATGTCCCTTCTATTTCTATCATTTTATGTTCTAACATTCTATGTTTGAAAACCACTTCCCACTCGATGTTCTATATTCTAGCATTCTAATATCTAAGGTCCTTTGCAGAGCTAATGGTCCATGTTTTTTAGAACTTTCATTATATTCAGTTTCTCTATTTTAACAGCATTGCAGAAAGCAAAATAAGGAAGCTCTTTAGTAGTCTCTCATACAATTGTCACTGTCAAGAACCCAAATCAAGATAGGGAGAGGATATTTGCATGGCTGGACTTGGCTAATGATCTTTTCCAGTCCTATCTATCATAGTTCCTCTTAGCCTTGACTAGGGGCCAACATTTAATTCTGTTTTACAAATAGAAAGATCCAGAGAGGGTATTCTACTTTTTTCTGGGCCACACAGTAAATCATTGACTGAATCACAACAAGCCCAGGCTTTGGCCTATTAGATATCACCACCCATCATGCTCTGCCCTAACATGCTAGATTGGAATGTGACCTTTATGCTAGCAATTCTCACCTTTTCCCCTCCTCTGAATACATCCTGCAGTCTCCCACCATCTCCTCAATTAAAACAAAACCCAAGGAGGTGAAGGATTATCACTGCTGCGGGGGTATGTTTCCAAATTCCTCATAGAGACAGGTGGTTTCCTTCATGTCTGTATCAATCTGGCCAGGATGTTTGCTTCTCCCTTAAATCCACTATGCATAATAAGATCAGAGGAACCTGTCAAACTAAAGTTAGAAACCAGCAAAGCAAATGGAAACTCCAGCCGCCCTCAAGCCAGATTTCCACTGCCACCACTCCCCCCTCCCCATCACACAACAGTCATTAATCCCTGGAAAATCCCCTGTGCTGTGGTAGCTTTTACCAGCTGACACTGAAAACAAATAAGTGGGCTAATTATTATAATTAATAACAATCATCATTATCTTTAAAATAGGTGAGGTCATTTCTGAGTGGCTCATGGAAAAGTACATCTGCTCTTTTATATGGTCATGTGGCCTTAGAAAGAATGCTGGATTTAGAGGCAAAGATGGGTTTGGCTCCTCAGTCTTCTACTTCCAAACTAGATAACCTTCCCTAAGTCCTGAAGCTTCTTTGGGTCTCAGTTTCCTTATCTGTAAAAGAGGGACCCCCCCCATATAAGTATGGAACTTAACATATGTTTGAATTGAAGCCTATCTGGTCAAAATTCGTGGCAAAAACTCACCAAGTGAGAATGACTGAACAAGTTGTGCAATGTGGATGTAAGCGAATATTATTGTTCCAGAAGAAATCACAACATTGAGGAATTTGGAGAAACAGGAAGTTTTTATGAAATGATGAAAAGGGAAGGAAACAGAAAAGTGGGGGGGAAGAATAGTCATAATGACTCCGACAAAGTAAACTGGAAAAATATTCCAGTGAAACTGAGCAATTTTAGTGACCAGTCTGCCACTCCCACCTACCCTCACCTCTGCCCTGGAAAGATAAGAAAAAGTCCCCCTCCTTGAAGTAGAGAGGTGAAGGGCTATGGATGTGAAATGGTGCATACAGAGTCACACCAGGTAATTATTTCAGTCGATTTTACTTAACTGTTTTTGCTCATCTGGGTGGGTGGGCAGGATATATAAGGAAATTGCATTGAGATAGCTAGTTGGATAGGCAGTAGATAGGGCACCAAGCCTGGAGACAGGAAGATCTGAGTTCAAATGAGTCTTGGACACTTATTAGCTGTGTGACCCTGGGTCAGTTATTTAACTTCTGCCTACCTCCGTTTCCTTACCTGTAAAATGAGGATAATAATATCACCTGACACCCAGGATTGTTGTGAGGACCAAATGAGATAATAATTGTAAAGGAATCACACACAGTGTAATTACACACAGCACAGTGCCTGGCACATCTTTGTTATTGTTCAGTCGTTTCAGTCGTGTCCAGATTTTCATGATTCCATTTGGGGTTTTCTTAGCAAAGACACTAGAGTGGTTCGCCATTTCCTTCTCCAGCTCATTTTACAGATGAAGGAACTGAGGCAGAGTCAAGTGACTTGCCTAGGGTCACACAGCTAGCAAATGTCTGAAGGCAGATTTAAACTCAGGAAAATGAGTCTGCCTGCCTCCATGCCCAGAGCTCTATCCACTGCACCACCTACACAGTCGGTGCTGTATAAATGTCAGTTGTCATCATCATCATTATTATTGTTATGTTAAAAACCAAAAACATGAATAAAACTTTTTTTAATGGCAAACAGCTCAAACTGCAAATCTGGGCCAGAGGAACAGAGAACAGAAAATCCAGACAGACAGACAGACAGACAAAGGCCCCAGAGGTTGTGGGGGTTGTATAGTTTGAGATGAAAACAGAGAAAGAATGAAGTCCCAAAGAAGGAAAGGCATCAGGCTCTATCCATTCTAACCACAAATCCAGAATGGGATTTCTTTCCACAGTCTTTGTTTCCATAGGACAGTGTTTAAGAAGAGGAATACTTGCAATATCACCTTCTATGTGTAACTTCTACTAGAAAGGAATAGTGAAAAAAGTGCTTTCAAAGGATTCTGCATAAGGACTCAGGCACAAATCCTCATTCTGCTACTTGCTAGCCATGTGACATCAGACAAGTCATTTTACTTCTCTCTCGGCCTCTGTTTCCTTGTCCGTAAAATAAGTGGGGAGATCTGGGTCTTTCCCAGTCCTAAATCCTATAATGTATATAAAGCGCTTCCTAACTTGGAGTGAAATCTAGCTTAAATGTGAGCTCTCTGGGTTACCTTTAACAAGAAGCTTCCCCCTCAGAGGGGGCTCCGAATAGCCCTGAAATGGGGCAAGGGAGACAAGATTCCACCCAAGTGCCTCTGGTGGTAGGGGCAGCCAACTCTGCTCTTAAGAGATGTGCTGGGCTGGAAGACATTGGGAGAGGCTCGTGATCAAAAATGCAGAACTGAGCTGTTATTCTCATCTGAGAGGACAGGTTATAAAGACCAGGCCTGTGGCCAGAGGAGGCCTAACAACTTTCCAGGGATAATAATGCATGTCGCGTCTGTGATCCGGGATGACTCAGTATTCCATCACCCCTTGAGAGTCAGTCTATGCCTTCCTCCTCCCCTCGCCTCTTCTCCTCTCCTCTCAGGGGCTGATTCACTGTTGGGGTGGGTCATCTAGAACCGACTGAGCACTTCTGCTCCTCCGACAGCTGGAAAGATTTTTGTCTAGAGGCCAGGAAAAGGGAAGAGGATGATAAAAAGTTCAGAGAGAAAATGAAAGACAAATCCTTCCTGAGGCATAGGCAGCTGCCATATGAAAAAGAAGATAGGGAATGAACAAGCAAATAAATGGGGGCTGGGGGTGTAGGGGAGGGTGGTACAGGAGTGAAGACAGAGATTAGGAGCAGGTGCACTAGGGATGGGGGGACAAAGGTGAAAGAGTAGCTGGAATGACTAATTACACTTGATCAGTATCTCTCTAGAAAGCAGGACTAGAATGAATGGGTGGAAATCCAAGTAAGCTGGACTTTCGACTTACTGCATGTATGGATGGATTTCTTAACCATAAGAGCTGTCTAATACCAAAATGAGCTGGTGTCAAAATAGTGAGCTCCCCAACACCACAGCCATTCGATCAGAGGCTGGATGGGTGTCCAGAAGGGACCTTATAGAGAAACCTCTCGCACTTTTCTGCTTAAGAATCCTTAGTGGATTCCTGCTGTCTCTAGGATAAAACACAAAGGCAAACTCTTCTTGATTCTCCATCTCCCACCCCGTGCCTTTACTCAGGGTGTACGCCATGCCCAGAGTGCACTGCTTTCTCTCATCAGTCTCTTAGAATACATCCCTTCCTTTATATGTGCGTCATTTGTTTGGGGAGGGGATGGAGGTAGGCAACTGGGGTTAAGTGGCTTGAGCAGGGTCACACAGTTAGTAAGCATCTGAGGTCAGACTGATTCCAGGGTCAGTGCTCTATCCACTGTGCCACTGTGCCACCCAGCGTCCCCCCCTCCCTTCCTTTAAGATGCCTTTCACATTCTACCTCCTATGGTAATCTTTTCTTTACCTCCTCAATTGTCAGCACTCTTTCTCTTCTCAAATTATCATGTATACAATAATGTGTTTATATGTTGTTATCCCATCAGTAAATGCACTGTTTTTCCTTCTTAATTCAAATCAATTTGACTTGTATTCCCCATTTCTAGCACAGTGGCTTGTAAATGATTTAAACCTGCACATAGTAGGCATTTGGGAAAGTCAGATGGAGAAGCGGATAGAGCAATGGGCCTGGAATCAGGAAGACCTGAGTTCAAATACAGCCTTAGACACTTACTAGCTGTGTGGCCCTGGGCAGGTCACTTGACCCTGTTTCCCTCAGTTTCCTCATCTATAAAATGAACTGGAGAAGGAAATGACAAACCGCTCCAGTGTCTTTGCCAAGAAAACCCTAAATGGGGTCACAAAAAGTCAGACTGAACAACGGTGAAGTGAACTGAAGCATGACAACAAATTGTTAATTGGTTAAATTGGTTAAGTTAATTGGTAAGAGCTTGCTGGATTGGATTAATGTAAATAGTGGAATACAGTAGCCAAGAAAATTAATGCAGTTTTAGGATTCATTAAGAGAAGCATAACATCCAGGAAAAAGGAAGTGGCAGTTCCTCCATACTCTGCCCTAGTTAGACCACACCTAAGATACTGGGCCCTGTTCCAAGCACCATAGCTTAAGATAGACATTAATTGACACTCTGATAAGTTTCTCAAGGAAAGCAATTGAGATAGTGAAGGGCCTTGAGTTTGTTCCATAAGACGATCCATTGAAGGATCTGAGATGTTTAGCTTAAGAGAATCCAGAGGGAGTACACAATACCTGTCTCCAACTATGTGACGGGCTGGGCTTGGCTGCAAAGGCCAGGACTAGGAGCGATGGGTAGAAGTTGTAAAAATTCAAATTTAGGTTTAATGTAAGGAAAAAACTCCTAACAGTTAGAGTTGTCCAAAAATGAAACAGGCTGCCTTGGGAAGCAGTGGACCTGGATGACCTCTTGTCAGCTAATGTAGTTCAGTCATTTCAGTCATGTCTAGCTCTTCATGACCCCATTTAGGGTTTTCTTGGCAAAGACACTCGAGTGGTTTGCCATTTCCTTCTCCAGCTCATTTTAGAGATGAGGAACCTGAGCCAAACAGAGTTAAGTGGCCTACGCAGAGTTACACAGCTTAGTGTCTGAGGCCAGATTCAAACTCAGGTCTTCCTGGCTCAAGGCCTCAACTATGTTGTAGAGGGAATCTTTTTCAGGTACAGACCGGACTAGATAACCTCTTGTGGTTTTGTCAAACTCTGATATTCCATGACTGTGAATAAGCTGCATTCCTTGCCCTCAAGTGAGTCCTTTTTCCTCAAGTGGGAAAGACAAAACATGTAGGCATGAAAATCAAAACTAGAAACAGTGGGAAGCATATGATGCAGTCCAAATTAATGCAGCAAATAGTAAGTTCTAGTGGAATTAGCATATGGGAAATTGACTTCCATTTGGGGTGGTCTAGGAAGGCTTCATGGAAGAGATGAGCTATAAATTAGAACTTGAAGGATGGGAGGATTTAGTTAAACAGAGAGCAAGGGAAAGGCCATTTCAGGTTAGAGAACAATCTAAGCAAAGGTAAGAAATAATCATAGCTCCCATTTATATAGCTTTCTATACATTACTTCAGGGGCAGCTAGATGGCACAGTGGACAGAGTGCCATTCCTGAAATCAGGAAGACTCATCTTCCTGAGTTCAAATCTGGCCTCAGACACTGACTAGCCATGTGACCCTGGGCAAGCCACCCTGTTTGCCTCAGTTGAACCAAAGAAGGAAATGGCAAACCACTCCAGTATCTTTACCAAGAAAACCCCAAATGGGGTCACAAAGAGTCAAACGTGACTGAAATGACTGAAGAGCAACAAAAATGCATGATTTCTTTCAAGCTTCAAGAATTACCCCCTTTTAAGAAGAAAAGTAGGATATAGAGAGGCCATTTGAGTTGCCCAATTAGTACAGCGATGGTCAGGCCTCAAACTCATGTCTTTAGAATTCAATTATCGTTCCACCAAACCAAGCTGTTTCTCTTGTGTATGAGGTGTATGATGGGCAGTGAGCAGGCCAACAAGGTCCAAAAGAAACCAAGAAGAGGGAGTTAATGGGAGATACAACTGGAATGGCAAGTACATCAGGGCCTGCCAAAATTAAGTCTTTGAATAAAAA
This sequence comes from Trichosurus vulpecula, assembly GCF_011100635.1. Lineage (NCBI taxonomy): Eukaryota > Metazoa > Chordata > Mammalia > Diprotodontia > Phalangeridae > Trichosurus > Trichosurus vulpecula. The sequence goes on from NC_050573.1 coordinate 109,669,405, forward strand.
GTCAAGTCTTCTAAACTCTAGTCTTGTCAGCAGTGGGGAGCTACTGAACATTTTTGAACAGAAGAGTGATACGATCAGAATGATGTATTAGGAAGATTAATGTGGCAGCAGTCTACAGAACGGACCATAGGAAGAAAACCTAGAGGGAGAGGCGTTAGCATAATATTACAATAACCCGGGTCCAAGGTAACGAGGCTCTCATCTAGGGAAATGGAAATGGAAGGGAAAGGATGGATGTTAGAAATATCCAGAAAGAAAACAACTCAACAGTTTTGTGCTATCAGATACACCTGGTGAAAGAGAATGGAGAAGTCGCCTCCTGTCTGATAAGCGCTTTGCTTTCTCAATGGCAGCAAATGTCGGCGTATTAGAGGAACACAACTGAGAACCAGAAGACTGGAGTTCAAAACTTGCCTCTGCTAGTGATGTCATCTTTGTTGCTGTTGTTGCTAATAGTACTGGTAACTATGGGAAAGTTGTTCCTGCTCTTTAGGCCTCAGTTTCTTTATCTGCAAAATTAGAGAATTGGATAAATCACTTAGGTCGCTCTCAGTTCTAACCTTCTACAAGCTTGTAACTTGAGACAGAGCTGGACAGAGGCTAACCTGCCTGGCAAACAGGAGGAAAGGAGACCCTATGCAGCCTCCCTGAACAAAGATTACAGTCCTCTGCCATCAATGGGCATTTCCCTGGAAGAGAAAGCCGATTCCTCCCTCGTCCTTCAGACTCTATTGCTTTCCCTGGGTGCTCTCTAGTAAATTCCTTGGCTCCCTTGACCCAAAGACACGGTCCTAGTAACCGAAGAGAGAGAAGGTTGCACGACATTAGTTAGTTAAAATGTCAGTGCTTTCTGTGTGCCAAGCACTGTGTTTTAAGTGATGGGACTATAAATACAAAAGCAAAGATGGATTCTGCCCTCAATGAGCTTACGTTCTAAGCAGGAAATGACACACGTAAGGGAATGGCATGCTTACCCAGCTCTCTAGATATGAACTACTTAGAAAAGCCTAGCAGAAAGACCAAGGTAGATAAGAAAGTAGAGGAAAAAAAGAACAAGCCCCCAGGGGGAGTCAGGATATGGGCCTCTGTCCTGCCCAGTTTCTAAGAACAAATCACAAAGGCCTTATTCTATGGATGGAGGCCTTAAGGACTTCGGGGAAGCAAACTCCATTCATGCTTCACTAAGTGGGTCCCAAGTATCACACAGCTGTCAGAGTTAGGGGCCAGGCTAGATGATCTCTGAAGTCCATTCCAGGTCTAATAGTCTATAAGTCAATCCCATTTTTGAGACGGGATTCAACTGCTGTTAGCAGCAGGGGACACCCCCTCACCCTCCTTCACCTCTACCCCCACTCCCATCAGAGGTTGGTAGCCAGCCCCTCACCCAGCCGCCTCTGTAAAAGGAGGCCTGGCATCCGGTCCAGAGCCACGGCTCCTATCTCTGATTCAGCAGGGCCTTTGATAAGAAATGTCATCCCTTTCTCTGTAATTTAGCCTGTCAGATAAGGATCTCTATCAGGCTCAAACATATGGCTGGTTGCAGAACACAGGCCAAGTGAACAGGATAATTTATTTTGCTCACACTAAAAGCCCTGGGCGTCCAGGAAAAGTGGTTTGAATGAAAACAGCAAGAGCCAAATTACACTCTATTTTGACTTGGGGGTCTTGATCTATTCCCATGCATTACAAGGCAACTGACTTAAGCTAGTGGAGAGGGCGTGATGGGTGCTTCCTCCAAATTGCTTCTTTACTGTGTGCAATGCAAAACTAGGCAGGCTTCATCCATGTGTGCCTAAGTAACTCATCTTTCTGAGACGTCAAACTGTTCCCAAATGCCATAAATCATAGACCCTATATTTGGGCCTGAGCAGAACATATCATCCAACCCTTTCATTTTATATCAGAAGAGACTGCTGCCCAGAAGGAAGAAGCTATTTGTCAGAGGTCAAAAAAGTAGCATCAAAGGTAGGACCTTGAACTCAGGGTCCCTGAAGACAATGGTACTCTTACCACTACATTTTGGACATGTATGAATTCTAATACTAATGACTAAGTGACTAGTACTAAAAATATTCATATTTTAAGAAGCACCCAGAAGATTATTATACATTATTACATCAAGCCTAGTGGTAAAATAAAAGCAAGCATACAATTTTGTGCATCATTACATATGCTAGTGAAAAGGGTCTCCTTTATGAGTTTTTCACCTTCTTGATGGCAGCAAATGGTGGCATACTGGAAGAAGTTCAGTACTGTAAAATGGAAGACCTGGGTTTCAAATACTACCCTATTCACTCTCTTTTTTACAGGCCTAGTTAGTAAGATTAGAGCAGCTAGATGGCACAATGGATAGAGCTACAGACCTAGAATCAGGAAGACCTGAGTTCAAATCCAGCCTCAGACACTTATTAACTCTGTGACCCTCTGTCCCCCCACATACAGAGAAAGAGAGAGAGAGAGAGAAAGAGAGAGAGAGAGAGAGAGAGTGACAGAAAGGTGATAAGTATATTTCATCACCAGTCCTCTGGAGTTGAGGTCAAGTCTTTTGTATTAGAGCATGATGTCATCCTTCTCACCCCTCATCTTCTCCCCTCCCTACACACACTCTAATGCTATCAGAACTTTTAAACCAAATTTTTGTTTTATCCTTTACCTCATTAACATCAGCCCCGATGAAGCACAAAACCCCTTTCTTTTCAGAGAAAGTGGCTTTTTCCCCAGTTAACTGATAACCCATGTTTCTAATATCCTACCCACCCACCTCTCCCTCTGCCCCTTCTATATTCTTCAGTTGATAGTACATGTCTCTTGAAAGTGCTATGACCATTCTGAAATTCTACATTTTCATGCACTTTTCTAACAGACAACATCACTAATTTATGGAATGCAGAACTTTCATCTTGGTTTACAAAGACACCAACTTTTCTTTTCCTTTTGACCTCTCCCCCGGTTGTGGCTCCAGAAGTAGAAATTCATCTCAGTTCTTTAAGGTTTCTATTTGTGTGATGCTGTCCAAGGAAGAAAATCATAGTGGGTAAAGACAGGCCTTTGGTGGTCACTGTCCATCCTGGAGGGAAAGAAAATGTTTTGTATTTATGCATTTTTGGCCTAGAAAGGGGCTGCTGAGATCAGGTCTCAGTTGAGAGAACCTGGAGGAGGTAAGACTTGGGATTGGAGAATGGGAAGGAGACCAACAAGGTCTATCTTTAAATATTAAAAAGACCATTAATTGAAGAAAAGGAGTAAACTTATCATACGTAACCCAAGAAGACCAAACCAAGATCAATGGGGAAAAAGCATAAGGATTCAGATTGGCAGTTAAAGCTGTTACCTAATGGAATGGTCTGCTTTTGTAAATATCAAGTTCCCCACCACTGGAGGTCTTCAAAAAGAGATAATTTGCTGGAGATGTTTAATTGATTCCAACATCAGATCAGGATGGTACTACGTGAACCTGGAGATCCCTTCCAACTCTAACATCCTATGATCAGGATAATAGACATACAACTAAGAGGAAGTATGTCCATTGCTCTATGTAATCATGCCATGTTATACATAGCGGGGTAGGGACTAATGTGCGATTCTAGCCAACTCTTGATTTTATGGGCCCTATTTCTTGAGTTTTCTGGACTATTAAGGCCTGTGATTTCTGTTCTAGCTTCCTTTCCATAAATACCTGCCTATTAGCCAATTCAGAGCCTATCTTTATGATTTTTTCATATTAATAATATTATACAAGTAGTACTATTACTAGGCGTATACCCTCAAAACATCAAAAATAGAGGAAAAGGTCCCGTAGCAGCATTTTTTTAATGGTAGCAAAGAGCTGGAAACTAAGGGGCTGCCTGTCCATTGGGAAAGGACAAACAATATATGAATGGATAAACAATATATGAATGTAATGGAATATTATTGTGTGATTAAAATATGACAAAAGAGAAAGATTCTGATAAACCTGGAAAGATATATTAACTGATTCAGAATAAAGCAAGTAGAAACAGGAGAACAATTTACATTTTGACTTGAACACTATAAAGAAAAACAAGTTTGAAAGACTTGACTGTGATCAACCATGACTCTAAAGCACTGGTTCTCAAACCTCTTGATCTTCGGGCCTCTTTACACTCTAGTAAATTATTGGAGACCCCAAAGAAATTTTGCTTAAATATATATGTATACATATATATAAAATATATACTGATATTTACTGTATTAAAAATTGATTCTGACAAATTTTACATTTATTTATTCTTTTTAAATGAATTTAAATTTATTCATTTAAAACAATAATAAACCCATTACATGTTAATATAAGTAATTTTTTTCTAAAAAATATATATTTTCCAAAACCAACAAAATGTAGTGAGAACAGTTATATTATTTTATATATTTTTGCAAATTTCTTTAATGTGAGGCTCAACAAAAGACAGCCAGATACTTATATTTGCTTATACATTCAACCTTTTGTGATATGCTAATTTGGTTGAAGTCAATCAATGAATTAATATTTATTCATCACCAACTATGTGCTAAGCACTGGTACAAAAAAGAGCAAAAGGCAGCCTTTGGCCTCAAGGGGCTTACAATCTAATGGAAGCATAATGAAGAAAATCAGTCCTCACACAGATTATGTAGTTGGAAAAGGGAGGAATATTTTAATAGGCAAATAGCGTCTTAGTATTATTATGGAAAAAAATTTTGACTTCATTGGCTCCCTGAAAAGGTCTTGGGGAGCCTCAGGGTTCCAAAGACCATACTTTCAGGAGACTAACTCTTTCTCTAGAGGACTAATGATGAATCATGCTTCCCAACTCTTTACAGAGGGGTGAAGGCCTAGAGGGGCAGAATGAAACTGGCATTTTCAGACATGGCCAACATGTGGAGTTGTTTTTCTTGATTATGCCTATTTATTACAAAAGAGGGTTGAGGGGGGAGGAGGTTTGGAGGAGAGAAAGGAGTTGGAGCAAAAAGGGAGCTAGTGAGAGTGATACCAAAAAGGAAGGAAGGAAAGAAGGAAGGAAAGAAGGAAGGAAGGAAGGAAGAAGGGAAGGAAGGAAGGAAGGAAGGAAGGAAGGAAGGAAGGAAGGAAGGAAGGAAGGAAGGAAGGAAGGAAGGAGGGAGGGAAGGAAGGAAGGAAGGAAGGAAGGAAGGAAGGAAGGAAGGAAGGAAGGAAGGAAGGAAGGGAGGGAGGGAAAGGAGGGAGGGAGGAAGGGAGGAAGAGAGAGACAAACAGAGAAAGAAAGAAGGGAAGAAAGAGAAAGAAAGAAAGAATCACTAAAACATTTTTTAAAATGCATAGAAAAGAACATAAGGAAATCTAGAGGGGCACATAGATAAACAGGACAACTTGTGAACTAATGGACTGAACATTTTATATACTTTAAAAAGAAGTTGGATGTGAAAAGAATTCATGTTGTCATATACAATCTTCTTTTTTGTTTTTCTTTGAATATGAAAATGTTTGTGTTTATAACTATTGGTCAAGTTCTGAATAGCAAAAAATAAAAATTAACACCATGAAAAAAATGAGATTTAAACTGCATTTTATTCCTACAAAGAGCTTTACCATGTACATCATCTCATTTGGTTGTCAGAACAACCCCCTAAGAACCTAGCATGAATAGCATTGTTCCCATGTTATAGATGAGGAAACTGAGACTCAAAGAAGTTAAGTGACTCATCCTTAATTGAAAAATGAGGAAGTGGCAAAAGCCTAGATTTGAACTGGGGATCACTTTGGAAATACTTTGGCTTTGACTTTGGGATCACAGTAACTGGATTCATATCCTACCTTCCTCTCTTATTCCCACCCAGCTTTGAACCTGTATGAATTAGAACAAATCCTTCAATCTATCCAGACCCCTGTGTGGTTGGACTCAACAGCCTCACAGGTACGTTACAGCGCTGTGGCAATGACCTGTGACCCAGTTCTTTTGAGTCCAAGTCAGAGGGAGCATGATTCCAACCTGCTGCCTTCAACTGAGTATGAGCAGGTGAAATGAGCTGATTAACAGTCAGCACGAGGGTTTGTTTTTTTCTGAGAGCTGAAAAACAACTGGTTTAACGTAAAGTTTCTGGAGTACCTGTGGATTTCACAGTAATACCCTCTCCTGGCCCTCTGTTACTATGGATATAAGGCAGAAATTACTGTATTCAGAAAAGAAAACTCCAACTAAGCGGGGGAAAGCCTAAGTTAAAAGTCATTAGACCTGGGATCTTGTGCAAATACTCCCCTAAAATGATCATACATGATGAGATGCATTTTCGGACATAGCTAATGTGGGAGTTTGTTTTGCTTAACTATGTATATTTCTTACAAGGATTTTTTTTTTCTTTTTGAGGGGGAAGGGAAGAGATAAAATAAATTTTTATTAATGAAATAATTAAACTTTTTAAAACTAGCGGCATTTCTTTAGTCAGGAAAATTTTCATGCCGAAGAAGGTACTTAAGATACATCCTTCCCAGTCATCTTTCACATTCCTCCTCTCCACAACCCTCTATGATCCAGCTACATCAGCACACAAGCTGTTCCTCTATATGGCATGCCGTCTCCTGCCTCCATAATTTTGCATTCGTTGACTGTCCTCCATGCCTGGAAATGCTCTTCCACCTTATATTGGCTTCTTAATTTTTCTGACTTCCGTCAAGATTCAGATCAAATCACACCACTTCAACAAAACTCTTGGTCCCCACCCCACACTCCCAGATGCTAATGTTTTCCCTTCTCAGATTATCTCCTTCTATTCTGTATATATCTTATATGTACCTAATTATTCACATATTGTTTCCCCCATTAGAATGTGAGCTCCCTGAGGCCAGGGGCTTTCTCTGCCTTCTTTTGAATCCCTGCTGCCTGGCACATAGCAAACAAGCGCTTTATAAATGCTCATTGATCACCTGGGTTTGAATCCCAGCGGTAACAGTAAATAGCTATGTGGTCAATAGCAAGTCACTTCCCTTCGGGGGTGGTTTCCTTGTACTATCCACCTCACACAGGGCTGCTATGAGGCTTCTCAGATCATTGATTTAAATCTGGAAAGGAGCCCAGAGCTCATTCAGCTCAACCTCATTTTGCAGATGAAGAAATGAGGAAGAGAGATGACCTGCCCAAAGTGACATAGGTAATAAGTGGAAGTGGGATTTGAACCTAGGTCTTCTGATTCCAAATTTGTTCCACCTTCCTCTAGATCACAGAAGCAGCAAAGCTATTAGAGTCTAGGAACTGCCTCAGCCAGCAAATACTTAATCTCTTTGCCAGCGGAAGATCTATGCTAGCCAAGGACAGCATCAGTTTCGAATAGAAACTCCCTGGTGAAATCTTACAGAGGATGGCAAAAGAGTATTAGCTGCATTGTCAAGAGGGGAAAGGAGAGGAAAGGAGAGGAAAGGAGAGGAAAGGAGAGGGAAGGAGAGGAAAGGAGAGGGAAGGAGAGGGAAGGGAAGGGAAGGGAGGGGAGGGGAGGGGAGGGGAGGGGAGGGAAGGGAAGGGAAGGGGAGGGAAGGGGAGGGAAGGGAAGGGAAGGGAAGGGGAGGGGAGGGAAGGGAAGGGAAGGGAAGGGAAGGGAAGGGAAGGGAAGGGAAGGGAAGGGGAGGGAGGAAGGGAAGGGAAGGGAAGGGAAGGGAAGGGAAGGGAAGGGAAGGGAAGGGAAGGGAAGGGAAGGGAAGGGAAGGGAAGGGAAGGGAAGGGAAGGGAAGGGAAGGAAGGGAAGGGAAGGGAAGGGAAGGGAAGGGAAGGGAAGGGAAGGAAAAATGGAGGAAGTACACATTTAGAAACAGCTTGACAAGAAACCCAATGAAGAAAAATCATCCCAAGGGCTTTTAAAATTGAAACTGAAGGAGGCACCTTTGCAAACCTTCAAGTGCTAGTGGGACGTATGTGTGTCATCCTTTTGAGGATAGAAGGGAAACATATTTGGCGTGCTTTGAACAATTCAAACTGCTATCCAGTGTAAACCTATGAGGAATGCCAAGAGTAGTGAGATCTGAGTTCTAGTCACACCTCTGTCTGTCATAAGGCTGGACCTTGCATTCAATTCAATGATCATTTTTAAAGTACCATTTGTGTACAGAGCACTGTAGTAGACACTAGGGAAGATCCTTAGCTTAGGTGAGGCACGATCACTGTGATATGCTTCTTATGGTCTAATAAGTGGTTATGAGAGGCAGTGGGGGAAGGAGGAGGGCAGGGTGCATAATGGTATATTGGAATAGGGATCCAAGCTTAGAGGTAAGAAGGTCTGAGTTCAAGCATAGTCTCTGACCCATATGAGCTGTGTGACCATGGCCAAGTCCCTTAGTGTCCCCAAGCATCTCTTAGACAATCGGTTGCAGAGGCCTTACTGATTTTCATTAGTAGGGAGAATTTCCTTGCCAAGATTTTCTTGCACTGTTGAAATCACGGATCAAAAAAAAGGGGGGGAGGGGGAGTAGCCATAACACATACACAGATGATTAGAGCCTTAAACAGAATATGACATGAGACCATATATTTACTTAACTTGATCTTACTAGCACTGATACTCAGTTTCCCTCATCTGTAAAATAAGGATCACACCAGCCCTATATACCTCTTAGGGTTGTTATAAGGATCTAATAAGATAATGTACTGCAAAGTGCTTTGAAAATTAGTAAGCATTACACAAGGATCATAAGTTAATATTAATTACATACCCATACATTAGAGTCAAAAATAAGCTTCTTAAGAGCAGGGACTCATCTCCATGATTGTTATTCTTTTCTCCCTATCTCTGGCACATAGTAGGATCATAAGTCCTGTGATCATAGATTTAGAAGAGATCATAGGGTCCATTTAGTCCAGCTGCCTCATTTTTTTAGATGAGGAAAATGAGACTCAGAGAGCTTAAACGACCAGCTTTAGGTCACCCAGGGAGTAAGGCAAGATTCAAACCCAGGTCCACAGAGTCAGCACTCATTCCACTTTATGCTGTACTTAATAGATGCTTATTGGACTGAACTGAATTACATGCAAAGCAGGAAATCTGGTCTTGGAAATCAGAGGTCATGCCTGGGTTCAAGTCCTGGTTCTGTTGTTTACCCTAAGTCCTTGGGCAAGTAAGTTGCCTCCTTTTTTGTCTCAGTTTCCTTGTTTTTACAGTGAGGGGTTGGGTTCAATGAGTTCTAAGGACCCTTCCAGCTCTAAATCCTAAGACTAATACAAAGGGAAAAGCAGAAAGAGAAATGCCACCATAGGCAAGAAGGAAGGAAGGAAGGAAGGAAGGAAGGAAGGAAGGAAGGAAGGAAGGAAGGAAGGAAGGAAGGAAGGAAGGAAGAAAGGAAGGAAGGAAGGAGAAAGGGGGCAGGGAGAGAGAGAGAGAGAGAGAGAGAGAGAGAGAGAGAGAGAGAGAGAGAGAACAAAAGGAAATAGTCTACAAGGCAAAACTGCTACCAAGAAGACAGGAAGGGTCTGAGTGGAGGTCACTGATATGGAAAGGGGGCGAAGGGACAGGGTGTGGTGAGCAGGCACTCCTGGGAGACTTTGTGATAGCAAACGTTATCTAGGAACAATAGGAGTAACGGGTGTCACTGAATCTATTAGTCCTCAGTCAAACCCATTAGAAAGCTCTAGGAACAGAAGACAAGGAGTTCCAGGAAGCAATGCCCCTCAAACAGAGCAAGCTCAGTTTCCCCCACCTTCTGGGTTTATTAAATTGGTTGGAAACTCCCCAAAAGCAAATGGTCCCATTTAGTTTCTGTAGTGAGCAAGACACTGTGCTAGGTTCTGGAATTACAAAGGTATCTTTCAAGAGGATACATTCCAATAGCAGTATAGAGAAGAAATACATGTACATGAAAAGCTAAGATATAAAATAATGCACTGGGATAGAAAAGCATTTATTAAGTACCTACTGCATACCAAGCACTAGGGATACAAATAGAAAAGCAAGGCAGTCCCCACTGTCAAGGAGCAATGTGGTAACTGCAAAACAGATACCCAAGAAAAGTGTTAGGATGAATTTGTCAAAAGAGAGACCACTTTCACCTGGGAGACTTCAGGCAATGCTTCATGAAGGACAGGGGCCACTCAGGTGGGCCATCAAGGAAAGGAAAGACTTCAACAGATGTTGGGAAGAGAATTCTGCTCTGAACATAGGAGTCAGCAAAAGCAGGTTGTACCAATGATGATAATGGAGCAGCTACATGGCACAGTGGATAGAGTACTAGGTCTGGAATCAGGAAGACTCATCTTCATCAGTTCAAATCCAGCCCCAAACATTTACTAGCTATGTGATGCCAGGTAAGTCACTTCACCCTGTTTGCCTCAGTTCCTCATCTGTGAAATGAACTGGAGAAGGAAATGGCAAACCACTCTAGTACCTCTGCCAAGAAAACCCAAAATGGGGTCGCAAAGAGTCAGACACAACTGAAAATGACCAAACAACAATGATAAGATCCATTTCAGCTGGACATTGAGCATGTGAAGGGGACAGTAGGACATGAGGCTGAAAAGGTTAAGTAGCAGCCAGATGACTTCATGCCTTTAAATCCTACCACCTAGTATATAGTAAATGCTCAATGATCTTCTTTTTTTATGATAACAAAAGTCGTCTGGGACTTTATTCTTTCCCAAAGGTCATGGAATTTTGAGAAGAAAGGAAATTTACAGTCTGACTCTAAAGGCTTTTCCTGCTATGTCAAGGGTCCTAGCATACCATTGCTTCTACTGGTGGGCCCTCATTTATAACACTGACAACCTAAAGGCGGTCCCCGGCTCTAACTCTGAGGAATATTGTTTACCCACAAGGTAAGAGAACTCACCTAGCTTCCTAGGCAGAGATGAGTTGTAGTCACTTCTGAAAAAGCCTTGGTCTAAATTAAGGACATGGATCACTGAAACTATGTGACACGAGAAGTCGAGAGAAGACAGAGGGAACCAGAACACTGTCTTAGACTATTTAGAAGGGGAAGAAGGATGGCTTAATAATTAGTCTCAATAAGGAGAAATTTCAGAAAGGCATATTTCAGCTCAATGTGAGAAAGAATTTTCTAACAATTAGAGCTAACAATGAAATGGACTGCCCTTTGAAGTAGTAAGTCCCCCATAACTGGTAGTATTCAAGCAGAGGCTTGATGACTATGTGCTAGAGATGCTGGAGGGGGAGTTCCCAGATGGGTGAAGGGGCTAGTATAAGTGACTGGAAAGATCCTTTAAAACTCGGAGATCCTGTGCTGTTAGCCTTCTACACCCACTTACTTACTGACCATGCTGGCTTTTTATTAACAAATGTAACACACACACACACACACACACACACACACACACACACACACACACACCAACCTCTTCCAAAATCCACAAGGAGTGGGGAATGATGGAGAGGACAAGCAGTCCCTTGTAATTTACTTCTCAAGCACCAAGCATTTTCCCCCTTGTTAGCTCTTTAAAAACCTCCTTTTCTTTCTTTCTCTGTATCCCATCTTTTATTTCTTTATTGAGTACCAATTAAGTGCAAAGGTGGCACTGTTCTAGGCAGTGAGGGGGATACAAGGACAACTCCTGCCTTCCTTCATGACACAACATAACTGGAAAAGAGAGAGGAAGGAAAGGGGGAAAGGAGAAAACAACACATGCACATATATGTAGATATGCCCCACAATATGAAGAAGTTGGATATAGTGGAAATTTTAGAAATAAAAATGGTAGAGCCAGAAGGAACCTTAGAACATAGGCTGTTACAACATACTAGAACCACAGAAGCTAGCAGAGACAGGTAATCCAGTAAGGGTCAGGCAAAGAAGAGTCGTGGTGGTTGGTGACTCTCAGCTCAGGGGTTTTGAAGCAGTTGTTTGTTGACCTGATAACAACAGAGAGAGCTGTCATCTTCCTGGGGCTTGTATCCATGACATAACAGAGAACCTCCCAACTTATCAAAACGGAAGGCCCCTACTCATTTCTGGTAATTCACAGGGACACAAATGATACTGTCAGTAGGAACCTAGAGAGTATTGCCAAAGATTATGAAGTCTTGTGCAAGAAACTGAAGACCATGGGGAACAGACTGTTTTCCTCACTTCTCCCATTTAATAGAGAAGAGAAAAGTTGATTTGGGAAGTGAACAGTTAGCAAAGAGAGTGGCAGATTTCTTGGTCATGGCTTAAAATATAGGGATGACAGAATCCTAGCCAGAGACAAAGTACAATTACTTAAGCCAGCAAGAATAAATTTACCTTTCATCTTGCAAATCTAATCAAAAGGATGGGGGAGGAAGAAAACTATTTGTGCTCTGTGTGTAGCCAACAATGCAGCTAGATGGTACAGAAAATAAAGTATCAGACCTGGAGTAAGGAAGACTCATCTTCCAGTGTTCAAATCTGTCCTCAGAAATTTACTGGCTATGTGACCCTAGGGAAGTCACTTAATCCTGTTTGCCTCAGTTTCCTCATCTGTCAAATGAGCTGGAGAAGGAAATGGCAAACCACTCCAGTCTTTTTAGCTAGGAAACCCCAAATGGGGTCATGAAGGGTTGAACACAACTGAAAAACAATTGAAATAGCCAACAAGCTAGATACCAAAGTGAAAAGTTACACTGCACAAAGAATGAAAGCTGAGATACCCAGAAGATACCCAGGAAAAAGAAAGCTGAGATACCCAGAAGATACCCAGGAAAAAGAAAAATCAAATAGTTAGATCTGTGGCCTTAAATATTTAGGAAACAAATAAACGGAACTAAAGTCCTGCCACAAGAAGGCACATTTGACCTCATAACAGAACTTGGTGGGATGAAATCCGTCATGAGACTATGGTTCTGGATGATCAAACTTCAGTCAAAAGAAACAAGAAAGGTTAAAGGGCAGTGGAGGTGTGTCAGAGTGTTTAAGGAGAACAATGCACTATATATTAAGAAGGCAGACTCCTGTGAAGAAATACAGGGTAGGGGACTGGAAAGCGCAGTGGAAAATCCTTAGGAGATAAATGAAGGGAGGAAAAGAAGGGATTTTATTCTTAGACTATAGTGGTGATTAACTATGTACCCTCGTAGAGTCCCTTATCACCTCACACATGGGTTACTGCAACAGCCTGCTGGTGGGTCTGCCTGCCTCAAGCCTCTCCCCCTTCCAAGCCATCCTCTCTTCTGCCATTAAAGTGATTTTCCTAAAACACAAGTCCAGTTATGTCACCCCCTACACAATAAACTCCAGTGCTTTCTTATTGCCTCCAGGATCAAATACAAAATGCTCTGTTGAGCATTCACAACTCTTTATAACATAGCCCCCCTCTACCTTTCCAATTTTATACCTAATTCCCTGACATATACTCTTCAGTCCAGAGACGCTGGCCTCCTGGCAGTTCCATGAACAAAACACTCCATCTCTTGGCTCTGGGTATTTTCTCTGGCCGTCCCCCATGTCTGAAATGCTCTTCCTCCTCAACTCCTATTACTGACCTCCCTAGTTTCCTTTAGGTCTCAACCAAAACTCCAACTTCTACAGGAAGCCTTTCCTAACCCCTCTTAATTAAAGTGCATTTCCTCTCTTGATTGTTTCCAATTTTTCCTATATACAACTTGCTTATGTTTGTTTGCATGTTGTCTTCCTGAATCAGGATTGTTAGCTCCGTGAGGGCAGGGGGCTGTCTTTTGCCTCTTTTTATATCCCCAGCACTTAGTATAGTGCATGGCACATAGGAGGCACTTAGTAAATATGTGTTGACTGATTGATTAAATCCGACAGAATGAGGAATTAGATTAGGAGTTTGGGGAAAATGTCACCAGCCTGGTACAAATGTATGAAAAAGGACTTTAATTATCCAGAAATTGAATAGAGCTCTTTCTCTGCCAAAAGGTGAGTAGGCAAAAACTTCGTAACTTAACTCAGCGACAAATTCAGCCTCCAAAAGGTGGTGATCTGATTCAAGTTAGGTGAGATTTGATTAATGGGATAGGATTAGAGAAATATTGAGGGAAAGTGACCAATCCTTCCTAAAGCTGGTGATAGAGAAGAGAAAAGCTGGGCATAATCAGACATGTCCCTTAGATAGATAGAGCATCTTTCCAGGTTTTTCTGAAATCATCTTGCTTGTCCTCTCTTATAACACAATAGGCATTCCATCACATTCATATACCACAACTTGTTCAGCCATTCCCCAATTGATAGGCATCCTCTCGATTTCCAATTCTTAGCTACCACAAAATATTTTTGTACAAATAGGTCCTTTTTTTTTTTGGTCTCTTTGGGATGCAGACTTACGCTTATCAAATTTGAAGCCAAAACAGAGAAGGGAAAAATGGCTAACACACTGAATCATCGAGTCTGGATCCGAAAAGATTTTGCCAGACTAGAGCAGTGGGCTGAGTCTAGAAAGATGAAATGCAAATAGGAAGTAATGGAAAGTCTTATACTTGGGTTCAAAAACTTAGCTTCACAAATACAGGATAAGAGCAAGCATTTATGAAATGTTTTAAAATTACGATCTCATACGATCCTTACATCAACCCTGTGAGGTAGGTGCTATTATCATCCCCATTTTGCAGGTGAGGAAACTGAGGCAAATAAAGGTTAAGTCACTTGACCAGGGTCACACAGCTGCTGAGTTTCTGAGCGAGGAGTCAAACTCGGGTTTCCCTGACTCTAAGTCCAATGCTCTATCCGCTGGGCTTCCTCCACAGGCATGGTTAGATAAAAGATGTGAGGGTTTTAGGGGACTGCTAGCTCAGTTTGAGTCAGCAGGACGATAAGGCCACCAAGAAGGCAAGTGCAATCTTGGGCTACGTTAAAGGGGGCGTAGCTTCCAAGAATAAGGAGGCAACATTCTCTCTGCACTCTGACCTGGTCAGGCCACAACTGGAATAGTGTGTTCTGTTGTAGAGACCATGGCTTCAAAAGGACACTGATAAGCTGGAGCCTGTTCAAAGGAGGGCAATGAGGACGGTGTAGGGCCTTGAGATCCTATCCCAGGAGGACTGATTAAAGGAATTCAGGGCATTTAGCCTGCAGAGAGGCTAAAGGTCAGGGAGATGTGGCAGATAGCTGTCTTCAAGATTTTGAAGGACTGTCATCTGGAAAAGAGATTCAATTTGCACTCTCAGAATCCAAAGGGCAATAGAAGCAAGAAGTAGGATCTGTTGAGGAGATGAATTTAGACTCGATATCACGGGAGGGAGGAGGGGGAGAATCTTAATAATGAGGGCTGTACCAGAGTGAAATGGACTGCTTTAGGAAGCGGTGGGTTCCCCCTTCTTAGAGGTCTTTAAGGCAAGAATGTATGGCTACTTGTCGTGTATGTTAAGGAGAGAGTCCTTCCATGTATGGGTGGCACTAGATGACCATTGAGGATACTTCCAGCTCTAAAATTCTGTCCTTCAGAGAGACAGAGAGAGAGACAGACTGAGACAGAGACAGAGAGATAGAAAGAGACAGAGAGGGACATAGAGGGACAGAGAGAGACAGACAGAGGCAGAGGAGAAAAGGGAGAAGAGAGACAGAGGGGGAGAGAGGAAGACAGACAGAGACAGAGAAAGAGAGAGAGAGGAGAAAGGGGAAAGAGAAGAGACAGAGACACAGAGAGAGAGAAAGACAGAGAGACAGAGACAGATAGACAGACAGAGAAACAGAGACAGAAAGAGAGAGAGAACATTAGAAATGGAAAGGACTTTAGAGGTCATTAAGTGACTTACTCTAACTATGAATTTTTTTTCCCCACAGGCAAGAAAACTGAGATACAAAGAAGGAAAAGCAGGGATATGCTGGAGCCAACTCCAACAGTTTGGGAAAGCCAGTTGTTAAATTTACAGTATGAGCATAAACACTTAGAAAGCAGCAAATGTTACAAATCAGGGCTTGATTTGTTGTTTTGTTGATTGTCTTAATTTAAGAAAGTGATGGAGAAAATGTTAATAATGCAGGCTAAACTTTAAAGTGTGCCAAATACTTTTTTTTCTGGAAAGCCTATTGTTAAACACTTAGCAATACCCTCCTGGATAAAAGTTATTTTTTCCCTAGGTCACTATTTAGTTATACAATCTGACTCCAATTTACTCAGCAGCCAATATGAACTACTACTATCTATTCCCCAGACTGGACATTCTATCTCCCCTCTACCTTTACTCTGTATATTCACACAAGTTCTCTCCCATCCCCTTCCTGAAATACATTCCTCCTCATCTCTGCACTTCGGAATCCTCATCTTTCTTGAAGACTCAACTGAGAGGCTGTCTTGTTCCTAAAGTCTTCCTTTATCCCATCAACTGGTTGGTATTTTTTTTTGGCCTTTTAAATTATCTTGTATTCATTATCTGTGCATGTGTCACCCTAATTTCCCTCCCTAGTAAAATGCAAGCTCCTTGAGACAGGAATTATTTCTTTTTTTTTTTTTTTACTTTTGTATCCCTGGTATCTAACTTCGTGTAGAGTAGGTACTTAATGAATGTGCATTGAACTTAACAGAATTTAATAGAGTTGAATTACCTCATACAGTAAGACTGATCTTATTATCTCTATGTGACAGATGAGGAAACAAGTCCAGAGCAGAGATGTGGTTGACCTCAGTTACATAGGAAGTTAGTGGTGGATGGAGGATGCAAACCCGCCAGTCCTGGTCCAATACTCCTTCCCTCCCCACCACCCCTTCACCCTCAAAAAAAAAACCTCCATTCATTTAACAAATTTTATGATATTCAAACTCACTAGATACTTTATCTGGTTAGGAGACAACCCCAAGCAAAGGACTCATCTCTGCATCTCTGGCAATTAAAGCCAGGTTCAAACGGAACTCACATATTCAAGTTTGTCCCATTAAAAAAAAAAAAGGCTGTCCCATAAGATGTCATGAGAGGGGAACTTGGCTTATTACAAAGAAAGCACTTTCATTCTTTGTAGTTCACTTTCTTAACTCTGTCTGAAACTTCTCTGAAGAAATCAATTCCTTTTTCCCCCCAAAGCTTCCTTGACCTCTGTGGCCTTATACATATCACATAACATCTTTGGGTCCCAATTTCCTCATCTGTAAGATGAAGGGGGTGCACTAGATGACCTTTACTGTTACTCTGGGCTCTAAATCTATGATGCTACAGGCTTATGTCCCTCTCTTCAAGTTAACATTCTGTGTGCTAACATTCTCAATTCTAAAGAACTTCCTGACTCTCATATTCAATATTCAAAGGTTTTTTCCAGCTCTAACATCTTATGTGTGCTAAATACAGACAAATACATATATACATATATACATACATAGGTAAGGCATTTCTAAGGGTGATAGATATATACATACATACATACATGTGCGTACATATGTAGGTAGGGCATTAAATGTTTATGAGAGAGAAAGAATGTGTGTGTGTGTGTGTGTGTGTGTGTGTGTGTGTGTGTGTGTGTGTGTGAGAGAGAGAGAGGAGAGAGAGAGAGAGAGAGAGAGAGAGAGTGCTAACACATTTTTTAGGCACTTGCTAGGCACTGTGCTAAGCTCTAGGGATACAAATGTAAGCAAACAAAACAGTTTCTGTCCTGAAGGAGCTGACATTGTAATGGAGGAAAACAAGCATGGGGGGGGAGGCTGTGGAGGTCAAGGTTGCTAATGAAAGGGAGTTGGTTGGTTGTTGTCCTTCATTCTCAAAGAGGACCAAATGACATCACTATGCTTGAGTCAAGATTCAATGTGTCTGACTCTGGCTGATCAGACCAACATGAGCTCAGAATGCTCTACCACAGGTCGGGCACAAATAGTCCATATGAACATTTGGGGTGAAAACTCCAAACTTGTGCATCCTGCATTTCCTTTGAGCTGTTTCCATTCTGTTCTGCTCATAGAGCCCAGCACCTTCTCTGATGCGGGAGCGCCATACTAGGGTGTAGGGTGTGTTCAGGGAGGATTGGTACCTCTGGTGTGATGGCTACTGAGCCTTTTTCAAGGCTGCTTTCCACCTTTGGTGTCCACTGTTCTACCCAGCTCTCACCCGTGGCTCCAAGAAGCTGTAGCATGTGTAGTGGTCACACCCCAGCAAACCGTTTCGGCAGACAGGCTAAAGCAGGTTGAGGGTAACCAAGGGGTCTTGAAACCATTGGTGAGTTAGGGCGGATGAGAACAATTTGTTGCAACCACCATGAAGGCAGCTGAAACAGGCACCATGGAGAGCTTAGAGCTTGGTTAGATATCGAAGACGCCAAGGTCATCTATTGCATCTTGAGCCATCACCAGCTGTCTTGATTCTGTCCTGCCACTGGACTGTGATGACTTTGTGCAATTCTGCCTCACTTACATCCAACTTACGCATGAATCAAAAGACATCATCCATACCATTTTACCGTTATACCTATCTCAAAGTCCTGCGGCAACAGGCAAGTGACAAAGAGGCAGGTGTGAACACACTGGGAGCTGTGATCACAATCCTGCACACAGGCAGCCCAGGCAATAGAATTTCTCCCTGGAAACAGCAGTGGGATTCGGCAGCCCCCTGGGTGTCTGAGCAGCCTTTTAAGGATCACACTGCTCACCTCCTGGTGTGAGTAAGGGGCTAGAAAAAATGCCCTAAAAATTATCTACTTACCCAACCCTGGCCTGATAACCGCAGCAGGCTGGGAATGCAACTCTGCAGCTGAAACACAAAGAAATGTACAAAAACGTCTCCAAAGACAATTCCACTCACCATTGACTGGTACATGGAATGTGCACACACTTATAGACAACCCAAAATCCAGTAGACCTGAAGGGCAGTAATTATGTGACAATCATTATTGTGTTTTACCTTTTTTTTTTAACTCAGAGGTGGATGTCTATATATCTGATCAATAAGGTGTTCTTTATTCCCCCTAATATCTGCCACCATATTAATCTAAAACTTTATCACTTCACATCTAAACCACTGCAAAAATGTCCTTGGCTGATTTCAGTGTGGTCTTTGTCCTTCTCAAATCCATTGTCTAACCCAGGGGTGGGGAACCTGCAGCCTCGAGGCAACATGTGGCCCTCTAGGTCCTCAAGTGTTACCCTTTGACTGAATCCAAGCTGGTCCACCCTATGACCAGAAAAATGCAATTAGGAAACTGCTTTCCTCACTTTTTTTTCCTTCCTAAACACCTGCAATGACTCCCCATTTCCTGTTGCATCAAGGCCAGATTTCTTTGCCTGGATTTGAAGGATATCCCTATTCTGGTCCCATACAAGGCAACTTCATTTCCCTTTACCTGAATGATCCTAAGCAAGTCATTTAACCTTTCTGGTCTCAGTTTCCTTATATGTACAATGAGGATGTTAGATTTGATCATCTCCAAGGTTCCTTCCAGCTCTAGGTTACAGAGCAAATTTCCTCCTACCCTCAAATCTTGGCCATTTCCTCATTCTTTACTTCCTCTAGTTATGATCATTCTCTGTTCTGACTTGCTGTCTTCATTCTACAGATGTTGTACAGATCCCATTCTTCATCAAACCCAAGAGATCACACAAAGATGGTAAGACAGCAGCATGGGGGAGTAGAATGAACACTGAACTGAATCAGGATAGTCTTGGGTTCAAATCCTAGTTTTCATTTATTAGATGCTCCAACATCATGGCAAGTCACTCAGTCTCTCTGATCCTCAGTTTCTTCATCTGCAAGATGGCAACAATATTTGTACTACCAACTTTATAAACTTTAAAACAATAAATAAATGTGAGTTCTACTCCTGGAAAAGAGGAAATTGAGGCTGAAAAAAAGTCAAATGACTTCACTTTCAGTGGTTCCCTGTTGCTTCTAGGACAAAATATTAACTGCAATTTAAGAGTCTCCATGCCTTGGCCCCAACTAACTTTTCCTGCTTTCTTCATATTACCTGTCTTCATGAATGCTAAGCTCTAGCCAAACAGCACTACTGATTTCCCCAGACCCACCATTCTGTCTCCTGACTGTATTTGCCCACGTTATCACGCATACCTGGAATGCATTCTCTCCTCACCTTCACTACTCTGAATCCTTGTCTTTCTTTAAGGTTCCCTGCGAGTACTATCTCTGGAAACCCACCCCCTTCCCTGATCCTATCCCAGGTTAGTACTTCTTAAATTATTTTGTATTTTCTCATTTGTGTACACGTTGCATCTGTCCCCAAACCCCATTCACCAGTAGAACATAAGTTTCTCAAGGGCAGGTACTTTTTGGGTATTTATCTTTGTATCCCCAGCCCCTAATGTAACACTTTGTACATATTAAGTGTTTAATAATTATCAGTTAAGGCACATCAAATTGTCAAGGCTGGGACCACTGACTTCTCTAGTCAAGAACTTTCACCAGCCTATTATACTTTCATTCCATTTCTTCAACTTCAAAAACATCATTCTGGAGTAGTGAGTAAGAGGAAATCCATTTCAGAGTTAAGTAAGAGGGACATTCTTTTTACCTAGAAAGTCTCCCCCACCCCTTCTCTGCCTCTTGTAATCCTACTCCTCTTCCAAGGCTCCACTCAAAGAATGATCTTCAAAAACCCTGTCCTGACCACTCCACCCCTCACTCCCTAACCCCAGAACCATCTTTCCCTTGTCCAAATCTTCAGAGAATTGTGCTGCTCAGACTTTAATACTTTTCTTCATACTATTACTATTCACAAAAAGTCTTATCTCCCTTGCTGTAACCTTGCCTTAGCACACATCATGGGGCCTTGCAATCTGTAGCCATTTAATGCATGTTTTTTGAATGAATGAATGAGAACTAGATTCAGTTCCCCACTCCCAAACTATGAAGCCAGCAGCATGGTATCATAGACAGACCTGGGTTTGGCCTCAAATGCTGCATGATCCTAAGCAAGTCATTTAACCTTTCTGGCCTCAGTTTCCTTATATGTACAATGAGGATGTTAGATTTGATCATCTCCAAGGTTCCTTCCAGCTCTAAATCTATGAAGTGGTAGCTCAAGCACTGGACTTAAGAGTTAGGAAGACCTACGTCCAAATCCTGAATCAGAAAGTTTGCTGGCTAAGTAAGGCTGAGAAAGGCACTTAATCTCTCTGAACCTGTTACCCCATTTTATAAATTACCCCAATTTATAAAGTGGGGTAATTATAGAACCTAACTAACCAGGCAAGGTTCTTTTGGGAGGTGGGGGTGGGGAAGCGTCAAAGAGTGTAATGTCCATAAAGTATTTTATAAACCTTGAAGCTTTATATAACTGTCAGCTTTTATTATTATTTACCAGTTGAATGACCTTGGACAAACCCCTTGACTTCCCTGATCCTCAGTGTCCTCATCTATAAAATTAAAAGCTTGGACTAAATTATCCCTTCCAGCTAAAGGAAAGTCCTTTTCAGTTCTGATATTCTATGACATTTATGAATGAAATGACAGTTCCCAGGCTTCCCCAAGGTCATAGAGTAAAAGCTGGGGCAGTCAGCATTGAAGTCTGATGTCTGCCTTCTTCCTACCTCCCTCTGCTGACTATTCAGAACTTGCTGGTGGGTGATGGGTAGATGGAGGAGGGGAGGTTACTACTACTATTACGTAATTGTCCAGTAACACTGAGGATATAATTAGTGCTGGCAGATGGAGCACCACTGTGACACTTGCTCAAGTTCATCCTCTATTCATTGGTTCCACCCACCCCCCGCCACGCCCCCAGGAGTACTACTTCCCTATAGATCACACCCCACTCCATGCAGCGTCCACCACAGTCTCGAGGTGTCAGGAACATTAATGCAGTTTTTGGAAAGTCTCAGTTTGACACTTAAGTTGCAAAAGAGAAAGGAGAAACAAGGAAGAAGAAAAATCACACCACTGCTGCCTTCTCCAAATGTATGTCAAAATTTACACTGTGCTTGTTTCCCCCTCGGTTTCCAAATTCAAATGACCTTGTCCCTCGGGCCAGTCAAGCCATTTTCCTAGCACCTGACGCTAAGCAGGCTCTAAATATTTTAATAAACAGGATTACTTTAGGCCAAGCCAGTCTTAATGGCTTACACAGGGAGGGGGTGCCATGGGGTAATGCCGGGAAGAGAGAGGTCTTAGTAATCCAACTCTTCCCAGGGAGAGAGGGAACAATGGCATGAGACTGCCATGGTGGGATCTAACAGAGGGAATCACAAGGCATTAGGTTACTAAACAACAAGAAATTCCAACTTGGACCATGTGCTGACCAGAAGAACAAGAATGATGAGGGAAATGTGGAAGGAAAAAGGAGAAAATAAGTGGCATGGTATAGAAAAACAAACGAGGCCTGGATAGGGGAGCAGGAGAACATCATGTCTGATCTGCCCCTGAAGCTCATTGGCAAGTCACTTAATAACTTTGAGGCTCAGTTTTCTCATCTGAGAAATGGAGATAGTATTGCCTTTGGTGCCTGCCTACCTCCCAGGGATCCTGTGAAGACCAAATTAAATGTTTTAAGTGCAATGGAAACTGTAATATGACATACAGTAATCAGCCATTAGTATTGTGAGAATAATACTGCGACAACTAAAATAACAAGAGCCTTTGACTCAGATATTCCCTTGCTAGGTCCAAGGTGGTCATTGATGGATGGAGGGAAGGAAGGAAGGAAGGAAAGGAGGAAGGGAGGGAGGGATGAAGGGAGGGAGGGAGGAAGAGAGGAAGGAAGGAAGGCAGGAAGGAAGGAAGGAAAGAAGGAGGGAGGGAAGGAAGGAAGGAAGGGAGAGAGGGAGGAAGGAAGGAAGGAAGAGAGGGAGGGAAAGAGTGAGAGAGAGAGAGAGAGAAGGAAAACATACCTGTATATACTTATACACTTATCGTGCCCTTTTCGTGGCAGCAAAGAATTGGCAAAAAAGTCAAGGCACATAGATTGGGGACTGGCAAACAAAATGTGGTTATACGAATATAATGGAATGTTCTTGTGCTGTAAGAAATGATAAATATATTGAATATGGAGAAACACTGAAGGACTTCTGGGAACTTAGATAAAGTGATGTAAGCCAAGCCACAAAAATACTACACACAAGAACTACAACAAGAAATGGAAAGAACTACAAAACAATTGAAAATGAATGTTACAAAATTACAAAGAATAAGTTAAGCCCAAAAAAAGAGATAGGAAAAATGCCTTCTCCCCATTCCTTTGCAGAGGTGGGAGGCCCACAGGTGTCAAGTGTCTTCTATATTTTAAGACTCTTTTTTCTACATGCTAATCAGTTTTGCTGATTTTTTTCCCTCTTTCTCTTTTTCTTTAAAAAATTCTTTGTTATATGACATGGCTCCCTGGGAGACCATAGGAGAAAGTTAAAGGGAGAAATTTATGCAATATAAAAACAAAATACATGAATAAAATTTATTTTTTAAAAAAAGAAAATTAATGATGTAAAATTATATAGAGCAAGTAGGTCCCCCCCCAAAAAAAAACAAGCTATATGAGAAAACCCCTTCCCATCTCCTTTGCAGATTCCACAACTGTAAAATATTAAACAGCATTTTAGATTTTTTAAATTGGTTTTGCTGATTTTTTTTTGTTTTCCTCTTTTTTCTATTAAGAAGTTATAAAGAATGGTTCTTTAGGCTGGTAAGATCAGGAGAGAGGGAAAAATTTGGTGATGTTTAAAAAAATCAATAAAAATGTATTTTTAAAAAATTAAGACTTAGAGGGCAGACTGGTGTAGATGGAGGATCACTAAATTTGGAATCAGAGAACCTGGTTTCAAATCCCAGCTCTGTCACTACTGATTGTCCAGAATTACAGAATCTCAAAGCTGAAAAGAACCTCAGAGGCCATTGAACCCAGCTCATGCCTGAGTAGCCTCTACAGCCTCAGGCCTAAGTGGTCCAGCCTCCACTTGAA
The DNA here is from genome assembly GCF_011100635.1 of Trichosurus vulpecula. Lineage (NCBI taxonomy): Eukaryota > Metazoa > Chordata > Mammalia > Diprotodontia > Phalangeridae > Trichosurus > Trichosurus vulpecula. The sequence continues at coordinate 109,693,100 of NC_050573.1, forward strand.
AATCCCCTGTCCTGGGGAATTGATTCCCTACCTCCCATTGCACTTTGGAGCACCTTTCTCTCTCTTAGGAAGCTTTTCCTCTCTCAGGATGAAGTTGGCCCCTCTGCCACGCCTCCTCATGGTTCCTAGTTCTTCCTTGTGAGGCCAAGCAGAATGAGTATAATCCCTCCTCTGCTTGACAGCCTTTCAAACGGTGAAGACAGCTGCCATGGCCCCAGATACATCGCCTCCTCTCCTGGGTAAAAAGTAGAGGATGGGGGGAAAGTGGGGAGAATGTTTTCTCAAGTCACAAAAATCAAAACCTCAAGACAATAGAGACTGAAAAATACAGTTACTACTGCAGAGAGTTGGCGTGCAGCTCGGGTAAGTGTAGATATTGTGTGCGTATGCTTGTGTGTGTGTGTCTTTATACACACACACATATGCGGATGTGTCTATCTATGTATGTGTATACATTTAGTTGAGATAGTATGTAAATGCATGTATGTATATGTGTATGTATATAGAGAGAGTTTACATATATAGCGAATCTCAAAAGTCTTAGTGTAGTTTTAAGCCCCCTTATTTTTATTAAATACCCTCCAATTGCACCCAAGGCTGCTACCACCCCCCTGGATTGTTCCAGCACCCCCGGGGGGGGGGCAGTATTGCCCACTTTGGAAACCTAGGATAGTAATGATAAGAGCCAGTGATTTGGCTCACTGTGGTAGAGAGACAAACCAGGAATGGGTACAAGCATTTTTACTGTAAGACTCCTCTGTCTGTGTGTGTGTGTGTGTGTGTGTGAATACCAGACATATCAAGTGGTTCCTACCTTAGTGGAGCTAAGAGGACCCAGCGCTTTATACCCATTAATGGTAAAGGATACTCTGACTTAATTGCTTTTTTCCTTAATAAATTAATTAATAATAATGAAGTGCTTTTTTCCTTAATCATAGCTCACATTTATTTAGTACATATAGCCAAGAACAAGTTGACTCCCTCCAATGGGCTTTGCAATTAAATGTGCCTGGCACACATAAAGCACTTGGCAATTGCTTGTTTCCTTCCTTCCTTCCTTCCTCCTCTGTAGACTTCAATGTCCTCATCTCTAAAATGATTGGACTACTAGAAGTCCTTTCCAGCTCTAAGTCCTATGATCTTAATATCTAATAAAGCCTGCCTTCAAGGAGCTTTAGTGGGAATGAAAAGGAAGCTATATTCATACTATATACTCATAATCAGAATCCAAATCACAACGTGATTAAGTGAATAAGACAAGTACAGAGTGATATGTATGTTCAAACAATAGGAATTTCACTATCTCTATTGAGGAAGCAAAGTCACGTAAGTAGGGGGAGAAGACTTCAATAGTGAAAGATTGTGAGAAGGCTGGTGGTTGGATGGGGAAAGACAGATACTGAGAATTCTACTCAACTATAAAAAGTCTATCTTACCCCATTAACAAGCCCTAAGAATTTGACTAAAGGTGAGGAAATAGACACACAATGCGACAGGTGAAGAAGGAGAGATATAGAGAAAGGTGTCATTCCGGGCTGCTGAAACATCATGAGCAAATATGTAATACGAAGGGGCATGTTTGGGGGAAGAGCCGGTAATCCAGTTTGACTGGCACATAGGAGAGTAATTGGAAATGAGGATTAGGGATTGTATCTAATAGTGATTGTATAGAAGAGAGACTGGGAGGTGGAGGGACCAATTAGGAAGTAAGAGGTAAGGAGGGGCTGAATTATGGTGGTAGAGGTGGAAATGTAAAGGAGGATACCATAGCCTAAGAAGGTCAAAGATGAGAGCAAATGTCCCATAGATACTAAAATATTCATATTAAGACTTTTTGTAGTAGCAAAAAATCAGAAACAAAATGGGAACCCATCAAATGAGGAGTGGCTAAAAAAATTATCGTATATAAATGTTATAGCATATTATTATTTTACCTTTTTTTTGGGAAGCAATTGGGGTTAATTGACTTGCCCAGGGTCACACAGTTCATAAGTGTCTGAGGCCACATTTGAATTCAGGACCTCCTGACTTCAGGGACTGCACTCTATCCACTGCACTACCTAGCTGCCCCATATTATTATTTTAAAAGAAGCAATGGATACGTGTAACTCCGAAATACTTTGGAAGACTTGAAGAGGTGTGGTGTGGTACAAAGAGTCCTAGATGTGGAGTCAGGGGGCTTAACATGGATTCAAATCCTGTCCCTGCCCCTTTCTGCCTTGGGTAAATTACCTAACCTCTCTGGGCCTCACTTCCTCATCTGTAAAATGATTGGTTGGTCTTAAAGCTAAGAAAGCAGAACCAAAAGAACAACATATACAATGAACACAGTGATGTAAAGAAAAACCAGCACTTAAGCCCAGCAGATTTCAGATTAATCTAATGGTCAATCTCTATTCCAAGGGTCCAGTGATGAAATCTATTTGTCTTCTCTAGATAGACAGCAGAGGACCAAGAAGCCAGAATGCTTCATCCATTCCCCAACTTGGCCGACGTGTCATTTGTTTTTCTTAACTAGTTTCTCTTTAAAATAGGGAGGGTTCTTTGGGGAAGTTGGGTTATTGGGAAGTAACAGTGATATAAATAGAAAAAAAATCTTTTTCAATAATTTTTTTTTTAAAAAAGGAAAGGCATGTATGAGACCTTTACAGAGGCAGAAGCTGTAGAATTCTAATTCTACTCAACTGAAAACACATTCTTTAAGCACCTATGAGCGAGGTACAGGGGATTTACAAAGGCAAGCCAAGACAAAGGTCCCAGCACTCAATATAGTTTAGTAGGATATACAATAACTATAATACAAAAATAAAACATGATAAATACAGAGGAGGGGTTCAAATGAGATGTGAATTGTACGGCGAGTGCAAAGAAGGAAAAATCAAAAACAACTAGAAGCTTTTGGGCACCAATGATCAGAATAGTGATTCCCTTAATTCAAATAGTCAAAGCAGAAGAAAAGGATGGTTTGGAAAGGGTAAGAGAAATAATGAGGCAGGTTCTGAGCAAACAAGAGAAATAGCCATAGAAGAAAACAGTATAAGACATGTAACAAGGTGGCACGTGATAAATCAATTAACAAGGATTTATCAATAACCTACTCTGTGCCAGGCACTAGGAATACAACAAATTAAACAATCCCTACTGCCAAGGAGTTTATAGTCCAATACAGGCCATGATAAGTATTACACGAGGGGTAAAGATGATAAGTGTCATTAAAATTCAAGGAGAGAGAATGTGGGAAGTTGAATTAATGACGAAAAAGTTCCCAGAGAAGGTTCATGAACAACGAATGCGTGGCAAAAGCAAGCATGATTATGTTTAGATCCAGTAGGACAGAAGTTGAGGGATCCTGCTCCATAGAAGCTATAGATGAGGTAAGTTGAGTCTGAACATAGAGACCTTGAATGTTGGGCTGTTACGTTTTGTGTATGGGGCAGTCATACAGCGAGAGTGAAGAACGACAGATAGGAGCTTGACTGTTTCATTGGTACCCACGAAACAGTAAGAGAATGAGAGGAGATCTGCCCTGTTTTTAAATGGCTGTTCAGTGGAGAACTTACAGAGAGTGACTAGAAGGGTTCTCTGCACACAACAGGGACTTCACAAATATGTGGGATGAGGTATTGGATATAAGACTTACCTAAGGTGTAAATACACGGAGTCAGTGCTCTTCTACTGGTGGTGCTGGAAATGATGATAGTAGTGGTAGAATAATATTCTGACTGGCAGGCATGGAATATGAAGCGAAGCAGGTAGTTGGGGGGAAAAGGTTATGCCGTCAGTATGAATATTCCCTCAACTGGTGCCCATTATAACACAGGAATGGGAACCCATACTGATGAAATCACAGATATACTGACTAATTGAAATAAAGGGGGTGGATGACCCAACCCTTAAATGCAATTGACTCAGAGGGAGTTTCACAAGAGAATCAGACACAAAGCAATAGGCCTTTAATTACAGAGCATTTTTAACTCATACTAGAGTTGTTTAGTTGTTTTAGTCGTGTTCAACTCTTCGTGGTCCCCTTTGGGGTTTTCTTGGCAGAGATAGTAGAATGGTTTACCACTTCCTTCTCCAACTCGTTTTACAGATAAGGAAACTGGGGCAAAGAGGGTTAAGTGACTTGCCCAAGGTCACCCAGCTAGTAAGTGTCTGAGGCCAGATTTGAACCCGAGTCTTCCTGATTCCAGGCCTGATGTTCTATGCACTGCACCACCTTGCTGCCCCCAAAAGCAAAACACCTGGATATAGGAGCATAGGATGAACAGAGCTGGATCGTGAGAATACAACTAAAGAGGACTCCAGAACTTCAGACTGCCTCTCCTTTGAGCCACATTAAGAGGAACAGGGAAGTCATAGACGGCTATTTGGAGAGGCTAGGTCTGGGACGCCTGAATCACAACGACCTTTACAACACAGACATTTGGATAAACAGTTGAAGGTTATGGGTCTTATAGGGAAGACCATTTGGTTAGTTTCCCCACTCTGCTGTCACAGGCAAGGAGACACTGGGTATTGTCAGGAGACATCCAAGTTTTATAGACTATCACAATGGAGAGGATGCTTAAGCAAAAATGACAGTCCTTGACCTTCAAGGAGTACATGTATTATTGGGCAAAATAACATAGGAGTAAGGCGGTGGTGCAGGCAGGTGGCTCAGTGAATAGAGCGCCAGGCCCGGAGTCAGGAAGACTCATCTCCCCGCGTTCAAATCTGGCCTCAGAGACCTACTAGCTCTGTGACCCTGGGCAAGTCACTTAAGCCTCTTTGCCTCAGTTTCTTCATCTCTTGGGACAACTAGGTGGCACAGTATATACAGCACCAGGCCTGGAATCAGGAAGAACTCAATTCAAATCCAGGCTCAGATACTTACTAACTGTATGACTCTGCACAAGTCACTTAATCTTATTTGCCTTAGTTTCCTCATCTGTAAAATGAGCTGGAGAAGGAAATGGCAAACCAAACCACTTTGCCAGGAAAACTCCAAGATAACTAAGAGTCAGACACTATTGAAACAAATGGACAACAGTAAGGCAGTAGGCAGCAGTAAGAAGCAACACCGGTATTCAAACCCAGTTCTCTGACAATTTGTGTCCCTCAGATAGGCTGGGTCTTTTGCTAGTATTTGATTTAGAACCAGTATAAAATTAACATGAAAAGTCATATTCATTTTAAAAGAAAAAAAAGTCCCAGCAAGAAAGGTTCTTTTCTAGATAAGTAGGATAAAGAAAGACTTCCAAACAGATTGCCTGGGAAAGAGTCAGTAGAGGGAAGGAAGGCGAAAGGAAGAAATTGCAGGTGTGAGCTCCTATGGAATTAGCCTGCCAGACTGGCGAAGCATTCACATACTCTCAGCCGAAAGAATGAAAGAAAAAGGAAGGATGCTTGGCTATGGAGATACATAAGAAGGATAAAGGAATAAATGGTGAGCAGAAATATGAATGAATGAAAGAATGAATGAAAAAATTTTTCCCATGAGCCACAACTTGGAAATAGCTACTGCTACTACACACACACCACACACCACACCACATACACACACACACACACACACACACACCCCATGGGAGCAAGAACAGCCAAGGAAAAAGAGGGAGGGAGAAGGACAAAGTCAATTTGCCTACTTGCCTCTTAAGTGTGCTCCAGTAGCCAGGGTCTGTCTTTGCTAAAGACCATCCCTACGTGGGTCGCAGAAATTATTCCTTAGCCACGTGAACTGAATAGGAATGATCATTCTTACTTCAGCCTCCCTCTACAGCTTCCTCCCAGAGAAGCGACTCTTTGTCCAATCATTTGAAGAACCTTCTCTAGAAGCCAAACCCCGGGCTCCATTTCAACTGTGAATCGCATCTGACTCAATTCTACTCAATCATTTGCTGGGCAGCAGATAGCCGTAAAAGTCCAGTTAATGAGAATCAGGCCCCATCAATAAATAACTGTAATAATATTTTAAAAGACAGGAGCGTTGATAGACATGAGATGGCTGCCAATGTGATTGGAATAACACAATCACATTAAGCACGGTGTTTCTCCAACTTGGGAATCAAGATAGAGGGAGGGGTTCCTGAGCACGTGTTAAGTGGTCCACACATACTCACAGGCTGATGATTAATAGTATTAAAAGCTTTCTTAATGAAATACTTTTCAAGTTTGTAGTGACTTGCTAGGTGCTTCATCATTGAGGTTTTTTAAGAGTATTTATCCAGAACAACTGTCCTACCCTCTAAATATCCCCAGAACCTCCATATCACCCTTTCTATCCCAAATGAAATAATAAGAAAGGGAAAAACCATAGTTCTCATTTTAAATGCCACTTAGCAATTTACCAGTCACTTTCATGTCCATTCAATCAATCAACAAGTAATTACCAAGTGCCTGTGATATGCCAGCCACTGTCCTAGGCAGTGGGAATCAAGTACAAAGAAGCCCTTACTCACTGGAGGTTGACATTCTAATCAGAGAGATAGCAAATACACTCATACACGTGCATACATACATACATATATACACACATATGTATATACACAGACATATAAGTATGTATAATAAGTATAAAATTAGCATAAAGTAAATAAGAACAAATACATACAAAATACTTCAATACAAGGCAGTTTAAGAGAGAGGCTGATAATAGTTGGGGCACCATCTCATCTATACAACAGTAAAGTGAAGTAGGTAGGGTAGAGATTATTATCCCTATCTTACAGAGGCAGGAAACGAAGACCGAATCATGGTCATAGTGTTGGGAGAGAGTCGAGGAATTCAAGAGTTCTTATACGAGCTTATACTGTTCTAGAGAGACAGCTGTTAAGTTGTCACTATCGGCATTTTCACCTCAGAAATTGGCAAAGGCTGCAAACTGAGGCTTAATTTATTATTGTTGCTTTTGATCGTCTAGACTTAAAGTGATGAAGAAAATGTTAATAATACGGATTACAGTTATAGAGGTCAGTCACATGGACACTTTGTTTCCTAAGAGCTGGTTATTTGAAAAAATTCTCCGCACCCTCCTGTCTGTACCTTATTGGGAACTCCTCCTCTTCGTCATGCTCTGAAGGAGCTAATGAGAGAGACCACACATTGGGAGGGTTTCATCTGCAAGGCAGATGGTAAGTCTCATGGTGTTGAGGATATAGTAGCAAAGCCAATAGTAATACATCTCCTTTCATTTTATTTCTACTGACAGCACTATATCAGTTCCTAATGCTGAGTCATTTTCAGCAGTGATGAGGACTTTGGTGTTGAGAACTCTCTTTTCTGGGTCTTCATCACTGGCTGCTGAGGAGGCAGAGGCTACAGCACTTTTCTATTTCTATAGAAACAGCTGCCTGGCCACATCCCCACAGGACTTGCTTCCCTTGATAGTAGCTATAGGAGCCAGGCCTAGAGGTGCCATTTTTCCCCAAAATCTTGGGGATGAGGGATGAAGCTAAGATATTTTTTTCTACTGTACCACACTACCTCTCCCTCTCCCTCTCTCTTTCTCTCTCTCCCTCTCCCTCTCTTTCTCCCTCTCTCTGTCTCTTTCTCTGTATCTCTCTGTCTCTGCCTCTGTCTCTCTCTCTGTCTCTCTGTCTGTCTCTCTCTGCCTCTGTGTGTGTGTGTCTCTCTCTCTCTCTCTCTCTCTCTCTCTCTCTCTCTCTCTCTCTTTCTCTCTCTCTCTCTGTCTCTCTCTCTCTCTCTCTCTCTGCCTCTCTCTCTGTCTCTCTCTTTTTCTCTCTCTCTGTCTTTCTCTTTTGTATATAATGATGCATTGACCTTAGAGACCACAGATCAGGGTTCCAGTGTCATCTCTAGCATTGATGGGCTCTGGGAGCTTGGACAAATCATTTAATATCTCTTTACCTCAGTTTCCTACTCTGTATAATGGAATAATAAAACCACCCCCTTCACTAGTAGTTAGAAGTCAAGTACATGGTAAACTGTAAGGCACTATGTAAATATAAATTACTATTTTAAAATTTCCAGAACTTGCAATCACAGACTTCGATGACTTGGTAGAAGATCTTTTAGAGTTGCTGGAGCCAAAAAGAGATCTCCCTGCCACCAGCCTGGTAGTGAGCTTCTCTCACCTTAGCTAAGCTGGTCCTCAAACAAGAGATGTCCTGGCCATCTCCAGGCCTGTTCCTGAAGCTTTGGCAGTTTCCATAAGACATGCCACATTTTGTGGTCCACTGGCATAGCCTCTGAAAATGCGGGGACACCTCCATATCCACTATGGAAAGATTTCTATGTGGGTTTTCTGAATGTACCCTAAGGACCATGGGGCCTCTCCATCTGACTTGCAGCTAAAATTTCCTGTACGTGTTCTCTCTCCCGTTAGAGCATGAGCTACCTGAGAGCAAGGACCATCTTACTTTTCTGTTTATATAATGAACACTCAGGATACAGAAACTAAAAGGAAATGGACTCCACTCTTGAGAAGCTTACATTTTATTAGCAGGAAAGCAATGAGAGAGGGTACTAGCACCAGGAAGATTCAGGGTAGGCCTCATGGATGAGGAAGTACTTGAGTTAAGCCTTCTAGAGAAGGTCTTGGCTGAGACTCGATACACACATTTGCTGGATGTCCTAAACTGTCTTGATTTCAAGAAAATAAAGCATACTTTTATGACTAGGCTTTGTGTGATGAATACCCTTGTTCATCTCAACAGCAATTCACCAAATAGGGCCAATCTACCCTCCATGGACTGCCTGAGGTTTAAGCAAGGCCAGGACAGCCCAGGCGTGGCAGGGAGGGGTGAAGGTCCAATTGGTCAGGAGGTTTAAAAGATGCCCACTAGAGGTACATGCTTAAAAATAGTAAAATATCAGCATACTATTGACTTAAGAGTGAAGGCCGCTGATGAGTAATGTTTGTTTTTCCTGAGTTGGCACTTTCATGTAACTATCGCTGTCTAAATACCAATTCCATTCTTACTCCTCCCGCCAATTTCTGAGGAGCTCAAAAGTGGGCAGGCTGTGGCACTGACCCTGGCGCCCTGGTGAGCGGCACCTTCTCTGCAGTAAGGTAAACAAATGCCACAGATAAGCCAAGGCCTTTCGTGCTGGCTGATTAGAGAGCCTCTCTAACTCAATAGGACATCATGTTACTCCTTTCACAAGAACAGCATGAGAAACTTGGTCCCTTGGTTTGCTGAAATCTAGCTAAACTCTATCTACAGCATTTGCCTGATATGCTAAGTTAGTAATGCTTTCAGAAAAGCAATTTTTTTAACTCAAAACCTGCTGCTTTATATATTATTAGTTTGATGCTTTTATGAAACTTCTATTGAGTTCTATAATGAGTAAAAGGAAAGGAAGGAAATAAGCACTTATTAAGTGTCTACTATATACCAGGCATTGTACTAAACCATTAACAAATATTAACTCATCTGAGACTCAGAACAACTCAGGGAGGTGGGTGTTATTCAGAGGCAGTCAGAAGTTAAGTGACTTGCCCAGGGTTACATAGCTAGGTTGCTCAATGGATAGAGCTCTGGATCTAGAGTCAAGAAGATCTAAGTTCAAATCCAGCCTCAGACACTTACTAGCTCTGTGACCCTTTGCAAGTCACTTAACCCTGTTTGCCTCAGTTTCCTCATCTATAAAATGAAGCTAAAAAAGGAAACAGCAAACCACTGTTGCCAAAAAAAACCCCAAGTGGGGTCACAAAGAGTTAGACACAACTGAACAACAAGAATGTAAGAAGTCACATTCGAACTTAGATCTTTCTGACTCCAGAACTCTGTACACTGTTAAAAAACAGATCAGCTTGGTGACATGGCATCTAAAGTTCCACCCATCATCTGAGATTCTATGATTTAAAAGTACCAGGATTCAGATCAACGCAATAACTAATCCTGACTCCAAAAGACCGATGATGAAACATAGCCAGAGAGGTCGTGGACTACTACTGAGAAACGAGGCGTATGTTGTCGGTCGCGGTCAGGGTTTCAGTATGTGTTAATTAGCTGTAATTCTTTGTTACAACAGAGGTTTCAGAAGCAACAATAAGACATAAAACAATGAAAATCATTATTAAGCCATTTAAAGAGGAGCAAATAAGATAACACATGTAGAACACTTTGCCACTTTTAAGGAGCTCTATAAGTGCTAGCTATTAAATAAATAATCAATTCAAATCAATAAGCATCTATTAAGCATCTACTACGTGCCAGGTAGGAATTCACGTAGTGTGGAGAGGCCAAAGAGCAGAATAAAGACTATCATTGACAGTATGGAAGAGGTAGAATGACTAAGCATCAAATGCAAATAGAAACGAGGGCCACCAATCCATACATAAGGATGCCTTCAACCTGCGTATTGATTGACTTAGTTTTAAAAATGTAAACTTTCTTGTTGTTGTTCAGTTGTTTCAGTCACGTCCAACTCTTTGTGACCCCATTAGGGGTTTTCTGGGCAAAGAAACTGGAGTGATTTGCCATTTCCTTCTCCAGCTCATTTTACAGAGGAGGAAACTGAGGCAAACAGGGTTAAGTGACTTGCCCAGGGTCACAGAACTAGTAAGTGTCTGAGGCTGGATTTGAACTCAGGTCTTTCTGACTCCAAACCTAGCACTCTATCCACTGTGCCACCTAGGTGTCCTAGGAATGTATATTTATCTATATTTTATTGTATTTTTTATTTCATTAAATATTTCCCAATTTCATTTTAACCTGGTTCCTGCCACCTTTGGAAGTATCCTTGACACCTCTGGTATAATAAAGAGAGGGCTGACCTCTGAGTCAGAAAGACCTGTGTTTACCTCTGACACCTACCAGCTGTGTGACCTTAGGCATGCCATGTAACTACTCTGTGCTGTAGGCAACTCTCCGAGACTATTGTTACAGGGAAGGTATCAGCCTGCATTGGTAAAGAGAGCTTCCTCATCAAATGCTCGCTTGGACCAATAAAACTACTCATGTGTGCTCACATTGCTGCCCAACTTTATGATTTATAAATTGCCTTAATCATGACAAATACTTCAAGATAAGTTAGTACAAGTATTGCTATCCCTAATTTATAGATGAGAAAACTGAGCTTCAGAGACATCACATGTTTTCCCTATGATCACAGAGCAAATAAGCTAAGTCTAAGTTCTTGGTTCATAATTGTAATAGTTAGAATTTATATAGTGCCCACTATGCACCAGGAATTGTGCTATGCACTTTATAAATATTTCATTTGATCCTCACAACAACGTTGGAAAGTGGGTACTATAATTATCCCCATGTTACAGTTGAGAAAACTGAAGCAGAGAGATGTTAAGTGACTAGCCCAGGGTCATAAAGCTAGTAAAGGCCTGAGGCTGGATTTGAACTCAGGTCTTCCAGACTCCAGACCCAGTGCTCTATCTACGGGGCCCTCTAACTGCACAGGGTTGAATGTAACAAGCTGAGTTGGCTTTGAGATAGCCCTGGTGAGAAGGGGAACAGGAGCCAGTAATCAATACAGATTTATCATTATTTCTGCTCAGGTAAGGGCTTGAATTCTCAAAAGCTGCCCTCCAGGGAGCAGATATACAGAAAATCCTTAGTTACGTGGGCAAATGGGAAAACTGAAACTAGGCAAGTTATGAAGTTTTGCTAGACTTAGAATAAAAAGAACCAGGTTCTAGAATCCTCTATCTAATAGCTTTATGACCTGGCACAAAGGCTTTCCTCCGTTTCCTCACCTGTAAAACAAAGGGGTTGTCCTAAGTGATCTTTTGTGGACCCTTCCTGCTCTGGTCTTCTTTGATTTTGTGGTAGAGCATCATTTCTAAGGATATACTCTCACAGATCTAGGCCAGTGACTTTATTTAGCATATTTATTACTTTGGGCTCCATGCCACTGGTTAACAGAAGCATAGGAAAAGCAAAAATAGCTCCTTGCCCATCCTGCTGAGAATTATTCACTTTGGGGCTAATTTCAAAATCAGAGCCCCACACTGAGCATTGATTTGGGAAGCTGGAGGCCTACTTTTAATATGGTAAAAGTTCATCTTTCCGAGAAGTTGTTTGTTTATGGGAAAAAATGTCCTGATTTTTCCATGAGACCAACATTTCTGGAGACTGGAATCAAAGAACCTTAAGGGGTGAAAGGGACCTCAGAATGCATATCATCCCAAATACTTCTGAATAAGATTCCCCTTCTGCAGCACATCCCTGGCAAGCAAACAGCAGTGAATGTGAATATACCAGCCATAGAAAGAGGCAACCCATTCCTTTCTGCAACAGCTGTAATAACCAAAAGGTCTTCCTGAGATGTTACGGTGCTTTAAGGAGCAATGAAAGGCATGCTTTCAAAGAAACCTGGAAAGACTTGTATGAACTGATGCAAAATAAAGTAAGCAGAACCTGGAGTTCTGCTTGAGCAATCAACTTGGGAGTGTCCTTGACTCTCTGATAATGTAATGGATAGAGAACTGACCCCAGAGTCTAGAAGACCTGTTCTGCTCTGACACAAGGCGTGTCAGAAGGCCTGCCAGGATAAACCTGCAGTTTATTACTAGGGATTTATTTTTCATTTTCTTTTCCCCCAATTGAATGAAGCAGGTAAGAGGGAAAAGTAATAGATTTTTGTTCATTGAAAAAGATTAAATTTTTTTAAAAGTATGTACCCTGGCAACATTCACCCATTACTCCTAATTCTGTTCTTGGCTGTAAAAAAAAAAAAAAAAAAAAAAAAAAACCTCAGTTTTCTTATCTGTAAAATAAGGGAGCAGGCTAAGTAACCCTCTATAACCCTTTCATCTAGTATTCTTTGAGTTTGTGGTAGAGCAGCATTTCTAAGGGAATAGTCTCTAAGATCTAGGCCAGTGATTTTATTTAGCATGTGTATTACTTTGGACCAAACAGAATATATCTAAACTAGGTCTAAGGAGCAATAACCATTGTGGCTGCATAATTCAGTGAAAAGAACATTTAGATCTGGAGTCTTTCGATACAAATAGAGTCCTTACAAATTGTATGGTAACTTGTATGATTCAGTGATGGAAGCCTAGAAATCATCCTGCTCCGACACTTACTAGGTATGTAAAGCTGTGCAAATCAGTTAGCCTGTCTGGGCCTCAGGCTCCTCAGCTATAAACCGACACAGTCAGGCTAGATGATATCTAAGATCCATTCCCTAGCTCTAAGTCCTATGATCCTATGATAGTTATTATTAAGAGAAAACTTTGCTTACTCATTCCAGCCAACAGTCTGCTGATTTTATCTTCCCTTCTAAGGTTGCCTTCCATCTGCACATATTTTGTAGGTGCCTAGTTATTTAAACATTGCCTCTCCCCCTTAGAATGTGAGTTCCTTGAGGGAAGGGCCCGTTTCCACTTTTCTTTGTGTCTCTAGAAGTCAGCATAGTATCTATCCAGCACGTTTTTGCTGTAACAGCTCAGTCATTTCAGTCATGTTTGACTCTCCGTGACCCCGTTTCGGGTTTTCTTGGCAAAGATCCTGGAGTGGTTTGCTGTCTCCTTCTCCAGCTCATTTTACAGAGAAGGAGACTGAGGCAAACAGGGCAAAGTGACTTGCGGAGCATCACAGAGCTAATAAGTATATGAAGCTGGATTTGAACTCAGGTCTTCCTGACCCCAGGGCCAGCAATCTATCCACTGAGCCACCTAGCTGGCCCATATCTGGTTTATGTGTTTAATAAATGTTTGTTGACAGACGGACAGTCCGAGGGAATGCTACCATGGTTTCCTGAGTCTTTGTAGATCTGTGTTACACCCCTGCTCCCAGCCCCAGACACAAAGAAGAGCATGGAAGAAACGGGATAAAGCCAGGACCCTAAGGAAAGGAGGGGGGGACCTAGAGCTGGGACTCTAATACTGAATGAATTTCCTGGTTCTAAATCAAATATTTTTTCCAATATAATTTATGAATTGGAAAGAGGCTTAGAAGGAAGGGCTGAACCAAGCATTTATTTAAGCACCTACTGTGTGTCAGGCATTGTACTAAGTGCTTTACAAATATTTTCTCATTTGAGACACACGACAACCCTGGGGAGTGATTGTTATTTTTCATGCCCATTTTACAGATGAGGAAACTGAGACAAACAGAGGTTAAGTGACTTGTCCAGGGTCACACAGCTAGTCATTGTTTGAATCCAGATCTAAATTTAGGTCTTCCTAACTCCAGTCCTAGCACTCTCTCCCCTGCACTATCTAAGACCAGACTTGAACTCAGGACTCCCCGACTCCAAGCTGAGTGCTCTGTCCACTCAGCCACCTAGCTGCCTCTGCAGAAACTTACCTGAAGGACCCCGTTTTTATAGAGCTATAATTACAGATGAGGATGGCTTCACACAACAAATATGTTCCTCTCTAAAGCTATTGGGTAAAAAAGCCAAATCTATGGAAATCAAATCCTATTTTCCCACTGACTCATATTACTACAAAAAATGAGTCTTCTCTTAAAAGAATTCACGAAGAATGAAGTAAGCAAAACCACAAAAACAGCACACACGGTGACTCCAACAATGGAATTGGAAAGAATAATGAAAAAGAAACCAAGCACTGCAATTAAAACGACCACGTTTGGACCCTCCCTCCCCACCACTGCAGAGGTCAAGAACTATGGGTTCAAAATGATTTCTATGATGGCAGAGGTGGTCATAGGATCACAGATTGAGAGATAAGGGACTTTAGGGGCCCTCAAGTCTAATCCCTTCATGTTTACATATGAAGAACCCAGACCCAAGGTTAAGTGACTTATCCAAAGTCATACAGGTAGGAAGAAGCAGAGCCTGAATTTGAACTCACTCAGTCCTACCCTCTCTCCTAACCTCTAGTCTCCCATCTCCAACTGCCCAATGGAAATATCAGACTGAATGTCCTGCAGACATCTTCAACTCAACACATCCAAAACTGAACTTACGATCTGTTCCCCCCAACACCTTACCTCTTCCCGACTTTCCTATAGGGCATTATCATCTTCCCAGTCAGCCAGGCTGGCAACCTAAGTGCCATCCTGGACTCTTTCTCTCTCACCCCCACATCCAATCTGTGACCAAGGCCTGTGGATTTCACCTTTGCTAACATCTCTCAGATGTGTCCCATTCTCTCCTCTAATACGGCCACCTCCATGGTGCAGGCCCTCGTCACCCCATGCCTGGCCCATCACAATGGCTTCGTTGTTTGGTCTGCCTGCCCCAGGTCTCTGGGCTGTTCTTGGCCGTCCACCTTTTCCTAAAGCACAGGTCTGACCGTGTCACCCTCTATTCAATAAATTCCAGTGGCTCCCTCTTACCTCCAGGATCAAATATAACATCCTCTTTTTGGCATTTAAAATCCTTCATAACATGGACACCCCCAGCACCTTTCCTGTCTCTTTACACCTTACTCTCCTCCACAGTCCAGCGGCTCCTTGCTCTTCCTCACACAAAGACACTCCACCTTCACTTTTGCTGGCTGCCCCCCATGACAGGAATTATCTCCCTCCTGATTTCCCAGCTTCCTTCAAGGCCCAGCTAACATCCTGCATTCTACAGGAAGTCTTTCCTGATCCTCCTTAATTTTAATGCCTTCCTTCTATTGATTACCTCCAATTTACACTGCATAGATCTTGTTTGTACATAGTTGTTTGTATATTGTCTCTCCCATTAGACTGAGATCTCATTAGGGGCAGGAACTGTCTTTTGCCTTTGTTTGTATCCCCAGCACCTAGCGCAGTACTTAGCACATAGTAGGTGTTTAATAAGTGCTTATTCCCTTGACTTGAACCTAGATTCTCTGACTCTGGACCTGGTATTCTCTCCACTATATTACATTGCCTATTAGTTGATGTATCAATTAGTATTATCAAACTGCTTTTCCCCCTCCTTTTTAAATCACAATTTTAAGGGAAAATTTAGCACAGTGCTTGGTATATATTAAGTGGTTATAAATACTTTTTCATTCATTTAGTCATTCATTCATTCAAAGCTCCTTGGGTGAGGAAGAAATGATAGTGATATAAAAACAAAAGGCATCAATTTAAAAAAAAAAGAAGAAATGAGTTGTCCATTTATAATTGACTTTCACCCAATAGATCCATGGGATTTTGGAGGAAGCCTGGTATTGAAAAAAGCAGCAAACTTGGATTCAGAAGCCCTGGGTTCAAACCTTAGTTCTATCACTTACTGATTGTATGACCCTGAACAAGTCACTTGACCACTCTGGGCCTCAGTTCCTCATACATAGATATTAGTCTTGGAGGGTGGTTTTAAAGGAAGAGCTTTTGAGTAAACATGATCCCTATTATTAACAGAGGACTGGTCTTGGATTTGGGAGACCCAGGCTCTAGTTTTATCTCCACTGCCAACATGTTTTTCGACCTTCAGTGAGCCGCTCACTTCTACTCACTCAACAAGCATTTATGAAGTGCTTAATGGCTACCAGGCACAGGGGCTACAAAGAAAGGTGATGACATGATCCCATTTTGATGAGGGAGGCCACATGCAAATGACTTCTAGTGTAAACGGAAGGTAGTCTCAGAGGGGAAGGCACAGGGAAAAACCTCGGATAGAAGTCGGGCTTCAAGCTGAGTATCGAAGGAAGCCCTGAGAAATGAGGGGACGGAGCATTCCAAGAATAGGGGGCAATGGGAGGCAGGCAGGAGATGGAGTGTTATGTTGAAGGAAGAGCAGGCCTCATTTCCTTCATCTCTTCAGTGGAAATGATAATACCATCATTACCCTCTTCCTTTGTATGGTAATAGGGCTCAAACAAGAACATAGTTGCAAAGCACCTTCGTAAGCAGAAAGCCTGAAATCAAATGTCATCAAAAGAAAAGAAGAAAAAAAAAAACCAGAAGGGGTAAAAGAAGGCACATTTCATGTGAAATAAAGATCGAGTGGTCTTCATATAACCTTAATACCCTTAGCCAGGAAACAGCCAAGGGATCTACAATAAGGAGCTGGGAGGGGAGCATTTTTATTTCATCGTGCTTGTATTATTCCTCAATAATCCCTATCAGACAGCCAGAATGGGTATCAAAGGCACCATGAGCATCTAAACCAAAGCTAGGCTAATGTCACTAGGTCCTCCATTTTCAGGACTGACCCAACAGCCAACACATTTAGGGAATGGAAACTTCCTGTAGCTTAAGCATCCCAGGGGTTTCTTAATCCACAGACCAAGAAATCCAGTTCTAGAATGGAAAAGGGAACTGCTGAGATTGGCTGTTTTCTCCAGGTGTAGGAGGTGAGGCCAAGGTCCAGGCCTCACAAACTTGTAACTGACTGAGGCTAAGCTCCGCTGAGGTATGTGCTTTATCACATAAACTGTATCTAGATCAGAGCTTTTCTTATGTCTTATGTCTTGTAGATCTCTTGGCAGTCTAGTGAAGAATAATGTTTTTAAATACAAAAAAATAAAATATATAAGATCACTTGGGACCTTAACCTTTTCATATGTCATGGTTTATGTCTTGTGGATCCCTTGACAGTCTAGTGAAGCCCATGGACTCCTCAGAATAATGTTTTTAAATACAAAAAAATAAATAAAATATATAAGCTCACTTAGGAAATCAAAGGTTAGTGAAAATAAAGATGCATTGGTTTTCCCAATCAAGTTCACAGACCCCCTGAAACCTAAGAATTCCTGACACAGAAGAAGTGGGTGGGGAGGCAATCTGGTGTACGATAGGCATCAGGAAATCTGTTTGAGTCTATAGCCAACTCTCAGCTACCCTAAACATAGGGCTGTATACATGCTCATTTATCATCATCGTCATCATCATCATCATTATTATTTCATTGGGGTGGGGTAGGGAAGTTCTTTTCAACAACAGCGCCTATCCTGCCAACATTGGGGCGGATAATGTTTTTCAAATGAAAGGGAGTGGTATTGGGGATTGGATGGTAGGTAGCAGGGAGAGTCAGGAAGATCTGAGTTCAAATCAGCTTCAGACATTTTCTAGCTCTGTGATCTAGGGCAAGACACTTAACCACTGTTTGGTTCAGTCGTCTCAACTGTAAAATGGGGATATAAAATAAATAAAATTAAAGTAAAAAAATTAAAAATAAAATAAAAAATTTAAAAAGTTGTAAAATAGCACCTACCTCCCATGGTGGTTGTGAGAGTCAAATGAGATCATTGTTTGGAAAGTGCTTAGCACAGTGCTTGGCACATAGGAGCCACTGTATTAATAATCCTAGCCGTTACTATTATCATTATTTTGTTGCACCAAAGTGAAATCAGAGATTTTTGGACCGAAAAATCCAAATACCTATGGCCTCACATTAGTGTTTAGAACATAGTAATTTAATCATGCCATTACTTGCACTCATGCAAACCCAGTACTCTGGTAGAATTTTATCACCAAAAGTATCTGAGGACACAGAGAGATCCAGAAAAAGCAAGGAAGAAAGCCACCCCCCTTCCCACGCCTCTCTGTCTTGTTGTTTCACTCAAAGGCCTCAGCTCGCCTTCTCCTTCAGGCCACAGCATCAGCCTGGCAGGAGCCCTGAGATGATTATTTGGGGATGGATTTACCACTCTCTCTTCTTTTCTCATCCTTCTCCCTTGTGCCAAGGTGCGAGTGGAAACGGATTAACCTCCTTGGCATCAGCACCACCACTGGGTCTCATCAGAGTAAATGATGCCTCCAAGCTGACGGGGCAATGGGGGCTGCTTGAACAGAGGAGGCAGTAGAAGAGGAGGGGCAGCATCCTCCCTTGGCAGAGGCTGGCAACTCCACGCTCAGCTGGAGCTCAGATAACTGAAAGATACAAGGCACATAGTTGTATACATGCATGCATGGGCCCCCACAGAGAATGTATTACAATTTGCATTCATTTCTTTCATCATCCCTCCAAATGTGAGTTTACAAAAACATCACGGAGGATGATTCTGGCACTCTGAGAGAGTCCAATAAAGAGTCATCCGTGACTCAGATTTTCCATTTGATGTTTTCAGGTGATGGCATTAGCCTTGCTGAGTCACATGAAGCCCTTTATCAAGGCATTTCAGTGATGCCCAGAATAAGGGCACTGAGACACATGATCCCTAACCAGGAATGATGTCTCCATAAAACAGTTATCTCCTTGAGGAAACTGTCTAATTTGCTCTAGGCTTGGGGCTAAATAAACAGTCATCCCTCTAGGGAAGGAGCCAAGTACCTCTCCTACAAAACTATAGGCCTTACTATCCAGACCCTCAGCATACCCCCTATCCCCACACATAGCACAGATCACAGGATGAAGAGTTGGAAAGGCCCTTTGAGAGCATTTGGTCAAATCCTTCCTCATTTTACAGACGAAGAGGTTTACCCAAAGGCACAAAAGTTAGTTAGTGGTGAATCAGTGGTTCGAGGCCAGATCCTCTGACTTCAAATCCTGTATTCTCTCTGTTCCATAATTTTAAACCTTTAGTCAAAGGTCATCAAACACCAGAAACCCTGTTCTAGTACCATATGAACTTCTTGAAGACAAGAATGATCTTGCTTTTGTACTTGGACACCGCAACACCTACGACACAACATTGGGCTCATAGTTTGTCAGCCTTGGTAAATGCCTGTTGATTGATTGATTGAATTATAGGAGGATGGTGTGGTATATAGAGTAGAAAAAACACTTGGACTTCTCAAGTTGCAGTAGTTAGTTGGGAGGTCTTGGGCCAGTCACTTTCTCTGTGAATCTCAGCTTTGACTAACCTCACAAGGTACTACGAAGCCCAAATGAGATAATGCACTGAAATCACTTGGAGACTTTAAAGCACTATAGAGCTGTCAATGATTAGAGGATGGAAGAAGCAGCAGGGAGAAAGAGTTAGCCTTGAAGCCAGGAAGACTTGGGTATATACTGGCTGTGTAAATCTCCTAAATTTTCAGGGCTCTTCATTAGAATGAGAGCTCTAGAGAAGGTGTTGACCTATATTGGTAGAGGGACTTTCCTCATCTGGGAGTTCTCGATGCCAGTGAAATCACAGGTTCAGGCCCTATCCCTATATTTATCTGTATTGATGTTGTATCCTCACCTACCCCCTTCCATCAGACCATAAGCAGTATCAGTGGGCAAGCACCAAGGACGAGGACCAAAATCCAACTCATCAGCCGAGATCAGGATGCAACTAAGCCACGTGCCATTTTAAAACTCTGGAGGTCTTGGACATAATTGAGTCTCCTACCTCAACCCCACTTTTCAGATGAGGAAACTTAAGCTTGGAGAGGTTTTATGAGTTAACATGCCCTGAGGAATTGTTGTGAACATTAAGTGAAACGGGGTAAGAAGGGGAACAAGCATTTAGTAAATGCCTGCTGTATGTTAGGCTAGGTGTCGTGGTGAATAGAGCACTGGGCTTGAAATCAGTTCAAATCTGGCCTCGGATGCTTACTAGCTGTGTGACCCTGGGCAAATCACTTAGCCCCTATTTGCCTCAGCATCTTATCTGTAAAATGGGGACACACTGGAGAAGGAAATGGCAAATCACTGCAGTATCTTTGCCAAGAAAACCCCAAGGACAAGTCCATGGGGTCACAAAGAGTCAGACGCAACTGAATGATAACAACGATGTGCTAGGCACCGTGCTGCGCGCTTTATAAATTTTCTCTCTTTTGATCCCTATAGCAACCTATGAAGTCAGTGCTATTATGATCCTCATTTTATAGTCAAGGAAACTGAAGTATAGACAGCTTAAGTCACTTGCACAGGGTCAGTGAACTAGTAAGTGATTTGAACTCCTTGACTCCAGGGCCAGAGCTCTATCCACTTTGGTACTCTCTAACTGCCTAGATATGTGTGTGTGAGAGAAAGCGAGAGATATAAGGGATTCATCAACACCACATCACTGTCATCATTATGTTCACCGTCATCCATATGATCACTATTATCAGTGATCTCACTAGTTTCTGAGCTGCCGTTAAATATATATACATATACACACACACACATAGATATATATAGATATAGAAATATATACACATATATATATGGAAGGATTAGTGAGATCAAGGAGAAACCAACAGATAACCCCTGTGTTCCACTGGCATCCTAAAGACATCAAAATAAATCTGTAAGTTTCTGAATACATTGGACGGACCTCACTTTGAGCACTTAGGGAAGGATGTAGATAAGATTCATTCAAGGTCCCCTACCACAGATGGGTTTTGAACTGCACGATTGGAGAAAATACCCACACTGATGAAATTCTAGATTCACTGGAGTATTTAAATGTCAGAGATGGGATTAGAACCCAAGTGTCTGGACCATTGCTCCACACTTCCTCCTCCATAGTGATAACGCAATGAGAAATAGAACCCTGGAGGCCCAGAGTCAGGCTGCCTCCCAAACCTGACTCATGTGGCTGTGTCAGCCCACTGGGGATTCAAGGAACAAATCTACACTCTGCCTCCAAAAATGTAATCATCTTCAATTAAGGAGAAAGGAACTTCCCATGGAATAAAAGGAGGAATGGGGGGAGGGGGGAGGGGGCGAGGCGAGGGAGGAGAGATAGGTTTCCCAGGCTAGAATAGACTTTTTAAAGATTTGGGAGAAACTCCATTTTCTTAAGTATTGCTCACAGTAGGATTTCCCAGCACCCGGCAGTTAGATTGTCAGATGGGAGGGAGAGGTTTGGTTGGGGTGCTGACAGATTCCACTGTGGAGGAATCCACTGTGGACGTGGCTTCTTGCTAGAGGGTGGGAGTCCTGCCAGCAGGCAGCCGGCACTCTCTGGCAAGCTTTCTGAGGTTGTAATATGGAAAGATTTTCCCTCCCCACCCCTTATTCCCCCAGTTCAACTTTTTACAAAAATAATAAAAAGAAAATCTTTAAGTATGGTCCTAAACACACACACACGCACACACACACACACGCACACGCACACACACATACACATACACATACCATGAGGGGAAAAAAATCAAAAAGAAAATCTCTAGAAGAAAGGGGGAAAGTTCATAGCAGAGTAATACAGTAGAAAGAGCGTTTAGTCTGGAGTCAGCCTGGGAGCTGGGTTTGAATCTTAACTTTGATACTTAATGCTAGATTTTCTAAGACTGGTCAGAAAAATAATAACATGTTTTCTAAGTCTGGTCCATCAAAACCCTCTCCTATCAGCCTTTGCTAATCATGCTTGGATAGGGGAACCAGTTAAATTACTACCATGAACAAAACTTCTTCCCATTGCACTGGGGAGAAGAGGAGAAATGATGGTCCTGGACAGAAAGAACACTGGACTGGTCTGAAAACCCTAACTCTACTCCCAGCTCTTACTATCTTTGCTGAGAGTCTTTGAGCTTCATTTTCCTCATCTGTAAAATGGGCTGATTCCTAGCAAACTTATCTCCATATTCTCATAAGAATCCACTGATAGAATGAATGTGAGAGGTACAAAAGTCAGGCGGTGGTGATGATAATAGGGCCTGCCGGCATATCATCCCCACAGTCAGGAGCTTGGACCTCTCCTGATGAATAAGCCTGGCTAGGGATTCTATGTGTAGCAAGGAGCCAAGATCGATGATAAAACCTCATTCACCCTGGGGATTGATTGAAATTTACCTTCCCTAAACAAATTCTTTCCTGATGTCTAAGATAAAGTAATACTTATATGTATATTTTTGAAAGATTGCCAAAGAAGTTGTTTAAAGTGTTTCTGAGGGTCTCCAAATACCACCGAGCACTTGAAAGATACCATTTACATGCTAATAACTCATTTGCTTTAGTTCTTCATCAAGGCCCTCTGAGTCATGGTCGAAATCAATGACCTCTTTTTAAACCTAGTCTGAATCATTTTGTGTACTCGACAGGAATGCAAAATGGATTACTTTTACAGATAATATGATTTGGAATAGCCCTTCCTCCCTCCTTGTCGAGAGCAAATTCTTACTCCACCATATGTTGTCATGAATGAAATCTTGAGATGCATGACTCCCTTTACCCTGTGCTGATGGTGCAGTGACTGGAGTGCCAAGCTTAAAGTTAAGAGGATCTGGGTTTGAATCCCACCTCAGACACTGTCTGGGGGTGACTGGGCCAATCACTTAACCTTTATGAGACTCAGTTTCCCCATTAATAAAATGAGGGTAATGATAGCCCTTCTCACGCTCTTATCGATGACGTGCTTTGTCCATCTTAGTGTTATATAAATGGGAGCTGCTGCTCTCATTACCATCATCATCAAGTTATTGGAACACCATTTGAAGCTGGATTATTTAGAAGACCTTCATTGAACACCCAGCTCTGCTACTTACTAGCTGGGAGAACTCAGGCAAATCGCTTCCCTTTCTGGACCGTAATTCCTTCGTCTGTAAAATGAAGGGTCAGCGGAGATGATCTCAAAGGTCCTTTCCAAGTCTCTTTATCTGATGAAATATAATAAATGTTGAACTGAATTAAATGACAGTCCAACGGGGGACATGACGTACACGGAAGCAGCTAGATGGCTCAGTGGAGACAATGCCAGACCCAGAGTCAGGAAGGCCTGAGTTCAAATCCAACCTCAGACACTTACTAGCTGTGTGACCCTGGGCAAGTCACTTCACCTCTGTATGTTTCAATCCACTGGAGAAGAAAATGGCAAACTACTCCAGTATCTTTGCCCAGAAAACCACATGGACAGTATTGCTTGGTATGGTCAATGGGGACACGATTGAGCAAAAACACCTAGTGAAATCACCATATTTTCTTGACCCCTGTTTTGTGGGGCAGTGGGTTGAGTGTTGGGCCTGGAGTCAGGAAGACCTGAACCCAAATCCAGCCTCTGACATTTACTAGCTGTGTGACCCTGGGCAAGTCACTTAACTTCTGTTTGTCTCGGTTTCCTTACCTGTAAAATGAGATTGATGATAGCCCCTACCTCCTAGGGTTGTTGTGAGGATCCAACGAGATAATGATTATGAGGTTCTCAGTTCGGTGTCTAGCACATAGTAGGCATTATATAAATGTTAAGTGGCTATTATTGTTATCTTTATTTTATTTCCACTGCCCAATAGGGAATATAAATCAAAGCCAATTTTTTTTTTGGAGCCAATCATAGTTAAATGATTTGCCCACTGTCACACAGCCAGGTCTTCCTTACTCCAGGGCCACTGTCCTATCCACTGTGCCACTTAGCTGCCCCAACCAAAGCCCCTTTGAACAGACAAACAGTGCAATCTGGAAGAAGGAGCACTAGATTTTAATCCTGGTCTCAGCTTCACCATATACCACTTGGATGGGACTTCCCAGCCTCTCTTTCCCCTTCCACTCTGCTCACACTCTCAGGCCCTGGTACTTCCTTTTACAGCATCCAGCTCTCAGAGCCAGTGATCTTGGTTGGAATTCCCTGGGTGTCCGTAATAACAAGGCTGCCTGGTTCATTAGCCTTTAGAACATGGCTATCTCTGACGTGGAAAGCCAGACGTGGAACACTGCCCAGTGATAAAGGGATGGACAAGCGGTCACCACTAATCGGTGCTGCTCGGAACTGCCCCGCACTGGGCCCTGCCAGATGAATGATCAGCACAGAAATATTCAACTGGGGTTTTCTCAGTTTTTCATTTCTTTTTTTTTATTATTTAATCTGCTTCAGCCTCAGTCATGAGCTGAATTCCTCATTTGCCACAATCATTATGACTCAGCATTGGAATGATGACTCAAGGAAATCTGTTCTGGTCTTTAACTGCTGACTTCCTGGCTGACCTCTCCTGTGACTGGCTCTGCCTGGCCCAGAGCATTTTGATTTATGCTGAACAGAATAACCAAATAAGTCAAGAAGCACCATGGTGTCATGGAAAGAACACTGGATTTGTAACCAGAGGACCTGGATCTGAATCTCAGTGCTCCCACTTAGCTCTTCACAAGATCATAGAGACATCACTGTGCTTTTAGCCTGTTTCCTTATCTAAATTAAGGTGACCTGGACTAGAATGTCCCTCTAGATCAGAGGTTCTTAACACTTTTTTAAAAATGTTTTTGCATTATGGACCCCTTTGGCAGTCTAGTGATGCCTATAGACCCTTTCTCAGAATAATGTTAAATGTATAAGCTGAAATATATAGATTTACAAAGGAAACCTATTACATTGACATACAGTTACACCAAGAAGAGGCCTCCCCTTCTTTACTGCTGACCTCTGTCGTTTCCCCATTGCCACTCCACAAACAAACACAGACCCACTTTGCCCTAACAGCTACCACAAGTGGCTGAAAATGGAAGGAGTCCACAGGACTCAATACCCAGGTAAAGAATATAAAATAGAGCAGAGTCCTCAGTGCCACTTCAGAGGGCTGGAGGAGAAAACAGATAAGGGAGGGAAGAAATCATAGGAGTTAAAGTTGGATTGTA
Organism: Trichosurus vulpecula; assembly: GCF_011100635.1. Taxonomy (NCBI): domain Eukaryota; kingdom Metazoa; phylum Chordata; class Mammalia; order Diprotodontia; family Phalangeridae; genus Trichosurus; species Trichosurus vulpecula. Next base: position 109,718,312 of record NC_050573.1, read on the forward strand.
TAGCTTAAGATATGAAGATGTTGCACATTGTGCCTAGAGACCCAAGTTAGAACTCTTAAGTGTATTTTCCCATAGACTCATCATTACCCATGTCAGGTAGATTCTATGGGGACAAATGTGTATGATGGAAAGAATCCCGAACAAGAACCCCTGCTATAATATAAACAAATGATTATTCAATCTTTGCTTGAAGATCTCTTGTGAAGAGGAACTTACTTTTTTCGAAAACAATTCATTCTACTTCGGTCTGGCTTTAATGTTTGCAAACTATTTTTAAAAAAAAATTAGTGATATAGTTCATAGACCCCCTAAAACCCATCCATGGACACCTTGAGGTCTGTGACTCTAGTATACCGACCCCTAAGCTATTTAATCTCTAAGGTTCCTTCTAGATTTTGATTCCAGGCCAAGCTAATTGAATAATTTTTAACATGTTGCTAAGCTCTACAAATGTCTCATGCCTCTTCTGGTCAGATTCAATATAATGGATAGGTCACTATGAGTCTTAGGGTCAGAAAACTTGAGTCAGAGTCTCAGCTCTCACACTTGAAAGTGAGTGTGACCCCTGAATAAGTTACTCACTGTCCGCAATCCAAATGTACAAATAAGAACTCAGTAGCTATCTCCAAATATTTGAGAGGCTGTTAAGTAAAAGGGACATTAACATTTGATCTATTGGGTCCCACAAAGCAGAACTAGGCCAAATGGTAGAAGCTGCAAACGCCAATTTTAGCTTAATATGGGGGTGGGGAGGAGGGAGATAATTATTCCAAAGTGGAATCAGCTATCTGAGGAGATAGTGGGTTCCCCCCACCCTGCCCTGCCCCAACCCCTGTTGGTACTCAAAAAAAAGGCTGGAGGACCATTTATCAAGCATTATTTAAGAAATGATTCTTGGTTGAGTCTGGATTAAGCTAAATGGTTCTTTAGGTCCTTTCCAACTATGAAATTCTGATTCCTTATTCTCAGTTTCTTCACCTATAAAATGGTGTCCCTCTGCGTCACTAGGTGATTGTGAGGAAAGTGCTTTTTCCACATTATTCTGTTAATATAGTGCATTTCAAGGGGCAGTCCAAATGATTTGGATTGTTCCACTGTTGTGTTTCCCGTGGCTTAGTGGACCCAGCTATGAAAACAACGCTGGACCTGGAATTCAGGACACCAGAATTCTCATCCCAGCTCTGCCGCTACCTCTCTGGCTGGGCTTATCCTCTCTGGGACTCAGTTATCTCCTCTGTGAAACAAAACAGAATGGAGCAGATGACGCTTAAATTACTCTCTAGTTCTGATGCTGTAATTCTCCAAGCAGTCAAGGACTTCTTCTCCTTCCTCAAAAGTGACTTGGGCCCTCCAGTCTTGCCCCTGTTTTCCCCTCTGATATCCTTCTTCTTGATTGAACTTTCTGTATGGTATATGTTCAGCCAGCCCAGATGGAGTTAAAGGCTACTATATTGTAGTGCGAGGAATCTCGCTATAGATGGATAGGAACTTACCAGACCCACAGGTTAGTCAGGGAATCCTGCTGAACTCAGTTTAACTCTCAAGTCTCATTCTGAACCAATCCAACCTGAACCTCTCTGTTTTAGGCAGAACTTGCAATAACGGAAGTCTTTTTCTACTGCATTTTCTCTAATGAAGTCTCCTTTCCCTAGTCTGTCTCTCTTTCTGTATGTATGTCTCTGTCTCTCTAGCTTTCTCTTTGTCTCTCTGTCTCTGTATGTGTATATATGTATCTTTTTCTATTTCTCTTTGTATATCTCTCTCTCTAGCTCTCTTTGTGTCTTTCTCCCTGTCTCTCTTTTCTGTCTCTTGTCTGTCTCTCTGTCTCTCTGTCTGTCTCTCTCCATGTGTCTCTGTATACATGTGTCTTTTCCTGTTTCTCTTTGTGTATCTCTCTCTGTCTCTGTCTTTCTCCCTGTCTCTCTTTCCTGTCTCTTGTCTCTGTCTCTCTGTCTTTGCCTTTCTCCCTCTCTGTCTCTCTATCTCTATCTGTCTGCATCTCTATTTCCTCTCTGTCTCTCTCCTCCTCCGTTTCTCTTTCTCTCCTCTCCTGTAATATTAATGGGATATGAAGATCTTCCCTACCCATTAATAGGCCTCATGCGGAGCACATTGAAGGAAGTTTGCTTAGGGGAAGGCTTGCTTGTAGGAAGGCTTTCACACCTTTTGGTACTAAAGCTAATTAGGCCCTGAGATACGAGGGTTGTGATGCCTTCTGGTTCTGAGCCTATTAGCTAAAAGGGTATATATACTCTGAGTTGGTATTTTGCTTTGGGGGTTCACTTATGAGAAGGACCTTGTGATTCCCTTGTTGAGACTCTGAGTAGCCATATGTTCAGAGCTCCCAAGCTACTCAGATATAAAGACTCTCTTGATCCAGTGGTGTATGAAAAGTATGTAGCAATATTGCTTTGGTTCAGGCAGTTAAGAGCCCTGTCTGTTGGTCTTTATGCTAATTTCTCTGCTTGTATTTTCTCTGTATTTTCTGATGTTCAGGGTGCTGACTTTTCCCCTTAACTAGTGAATGTAATTAAAAGTAGGATTGTTAACCCTTTTTTTTTTCTTTAGCAATCTTTCCTAGAAAAACAGATCTAAGAACCAGTGCTAGCAGCCATCCTGGGTATGCCACTGTAGCTGCTACTGTATCCCCTCTCCCTCTCCTGTTCCCACAGATTTCACCCAGCCACCTGTCAGTTGATTAGGAAATGAACACATCTAAAGTTCATCTTCACATTTACACGATCACAGGATTTGGAACTGGAAGGGACTTGTGGTTCCCTAAGACCATTCCTCTCATTTCGCAGATGAAGAAACCGAGATTCAGAGAGTTACAGTGACTTTGACATACACAAAGTGCTGTTCAAACCTTCAAACATTATATAAATGCTAGCTAATGATAACAATAACAGTAACTAGGATTTTGTGGCTGTAGATTCAGAGCTGGAAGGGACTGTAGGGCTCATCTAATTTGATTCCCTCCCTTGTCCAAGGAGGAAAATAAGGAGCTGAGGCAAGACTTGATGACTCCAAATCCAGGGCTCATTCTTACTACATCAATGGGACTGGGTTTTTGATCTACAGGGAAGCCACAGTTCTAATACAACATACAGTTTAAATGAGGGAGGGTGGAATTTTTTCATAGGCCTCAGAGAAAGTTTGTTCTGCCCTTGAAAATAATAAAGTTATCCCCTCCTCCCCCCAAAAAAACGTTTTGTTTTTTTCTGCAAGACCAGATACCAGATCTAGGATCAATTAACCAATGAACAAACATCTATTAAATGCCAAGCAATGCACTGGCAGCTTGAGATTTAAAGTCAAAAAGGAAACAGTCATGTCTCTATGACCTGTTTCCCAAATGATATAAAGGGAGAATAAGCATCTAGTAAGTGCCTACTATATGCTAGGCTCTATATTAAGCACTTTACAAGCATTGCCTCATTTGATCCCTACTACATCTTCATGAGTTCAAATCTGGCCTTAGACACTTACAAGCTGAGTGATCCTGGGCAAGTCACGTAACCTTGTATATCGGTAAGGCAAGATCCATGATATCGATGGTGACCATGAATATGCCTGTATAGTTCAGTACTGCAAAATATAAGAGACTCTCTATATAAAAGGCAGAGGAAGTAAAACATTTATTCAGACACCAGAGGATCAAATCCCAGAACCAATAATTCCAATTTGACATAGCAACAATTGTATCCCAAAACCAGTAAGTCCACTTCAATATAACAGTAAGGAAATTAAAATAATATCACAGCAAGGAGGCAAGCCATCCTGGAACCTTACTCTCTGCTGGGGTCTTCCCATAAACACTTGCTCACAAACCCTAGCTGTCTGCTTGCCTGCATCCTCTCCTCCCACAGTTCTGAGAGCTTACAGTTCTGAGAGCCCTCATGGTTCTCTCTCTCTTTCTGTTTCTACATCTCTCCATCTCTCTCTCCTTCTCCTTGTGCTGAATTCTGAGCTTAATGGCTACCCTCAGACTATATATACCCTTCTTAGGGCCAGAAGTCCTCACACCTAGTTAGTAAAAGGGTGTAGGCCTGGGGCTTCCTACCTAGTGAGCAAAAGGATGTGGATCTGGGGCCTCACACCTAGTTAGCAAAAGGGTGTGGGCCTTCCTACAAACAAGCCTCCCCTAAGCTTCCCTTGACCTCTACCTGAGGCCTGGGTGGGGTGGAGGGGAAGGATCTTTAATCACGTTAATACCACACCTTGTTTGTCTCAGTTTCCTCAACTGAAAAATGAGCTGGAGAAGGAAAAAATGAACTACTCCAATATCTTTGCCAAGAAAACCCTAAAAGGACAGGGTCAAAAGAGAAAATAGAATAAATGGAGGATGGGATAGGATGGAGGGAAATATAGTTAGTCTTTCACAATATGACTATTATGAAACTGTTTTGCTTTACTATACTTGTATAACCTATAATGAATTGTTTGCCTTCTCAATGAATGGGGGTGGGGAGGGAAGAAGAGAGAGAATATGGAACTCAAAGTTTTAAAAAACAAATGTTAAAAATTGTTTTTACGTGCAACTGGGAAAAAAGATATATAGCAATGGGGTATAGTAATCTATCTTGCCCTACAAGAAAGTAAGGGGGAAGGCGATAAGAGGAGGAATGGGGTGATAGAAGGGAGGGCAGACTGGGGAAAGGGGCAATCAGAATTCATGCCATCTGGGGTGGGGGGAAGGGAGAGGATGTTGAAAACTAAAAATAAATTAATTAATTTTTTAAAAGAAAAAGAAGAAAAAGAAAAAAAAAAGAAAACCCTAAATAGGGTTATGAAGAATTGGACCAGACTAAAACAACTGAACAACAATAACTCTGGGAGGGAGAAACGTTGTAGGAAATGTCCACATTAGGAGCTCCCCACACTAAGATCGTCAAAGGTCTAAACTAAAGGTTGAGGTGAATAATATGAAAATTACACACATACATGTATACATACATATTCTACTTCCCACACTAGGTCACAAGCTACCTGGTGGTAAAATGTTATCATCTATCTCTATATACTATAGACCTGAGTTCAAATCCAGCCACAGATACTTACCAGATGTGTGACCTTGGGCAAGTCACTTACTGTCTGCCTCAGTTCCCTCACTTATAAAATGAGGGTGATAATAATAAATAGCAATGGCCTCCCAAAATGGTTGTGAAGATAAAATGAGATAATATCTGTAAAACACTTAACACAATGCCAGGCACACAGTAGGCACGATATAAATGCTTATTCCCCTTTCCTTGTATCTGATAGCAAAAAAAAAAAAATTTTAACCAGACTTGTGATTTATTGATATTGGGGACCCTCCAGCAAGGAAATCCTCTCTACCAATGCAGATCAACACTTACTCTTCAAGGAGTATAAAGGAGGAGATAAAAATAAAGTCTTAGAGAGTTGGAGTATGTGACCTATACAGGGACACACAGTCATGGTATAGCAGAGAAATAACGTGAACCTATTCAGGTTGCCCTAACTCCCAAGCAAGCTCTCTATCCACTATAACAGGCCTGTATACCCCCTACAATATTCTGAAATCCTTTGGTGGGCCACAGGTCATGCAGGCCTGCACTATAACATGTTACCTCAAGCAAGATTATAAACTCAAACATAAAGCTATTCTCTCTTTCGGAGAAAGGGGATGAAGAAAGGAATGGAGGACAAAGGACTCTTTTTAACATCTTGCTAATATTAAGCATGTAAAGATCTGTTTGTCTGTTTTTTCTGTTGCTCTCGGTGAGAACTATGAGTTTACAACAACCTACTAATGGTGCTACAGTCAGCTCTGTCCCTGATGTTCTTTGCAAATGAAGCAGGCCTAAGGACTGTAAAAACCCCGGCAGCCAAGGCCTCACACAGAATGGACTGAGGACGTTACATATTAACTGTGTTTACCCAGAACCATGCATTGGGAATTCAGCCAATGTAAATTAGCCAGTTGGCTTCAAAATCCTGTTAGTTTGCTAAATGTTTAAAGAAGATGTGGATGTCCTCAGAAAGATATCCAAGAAGCACTTCTCTGTGTAAGATCATGAGCTTATATATCTTTGTGTGCATTTCCCCCAAATGTTTATCGCCTATCCACTATAGGACTAACTCTGGGACCCTGTACACTGACCCCTTGCTGATATTAGAATGGAATCATGGTGTCTTGGAGCTGGAAGGAACTCTAGAGAAGTCGGTTAGCCCATTCCCCTGGCATCAGCGAGCATCAATGGCATATTATGGGAGAATAAAGATCTGGAGTCCAAAGGCCATGGTTTCAACCCATGTTCTGCTACTTAGAACCTAATGACCTTGGACAAGTCTCTTTCCTCTTCCGTAAAATGAAAAGATTGAACTAAACGATCTCCAAGGTCCCTTCTCACTCAGAAATTTAGTGAACTCCCCCAGAATGATGAGATGCTTTTCCTCTCTCTCAAGTGAACTTTCACAGAAGATTCCCTATCAGTAAACTCACTCTGATCCTTCAATAACCACTCTTACTGCCAGGAAATTGTTCTTTGCATCAAACTAACCCAAATCTGTCAGGCTGGAGTTTAATCCTATTATTTTCTATCCAGTTCTCAGTGGAGACTGAGAGAGAAGGAAAAAAAAAAAAAACAGGCACCACATCCTGATGTGAAACTGGATTTCACACATCAATTAACAAATGACAAATATTTGAACACCTTGTCCTATGTGCCAGGCAGTGTGGGGGATAAGACATGGTCCTGCTGTTTCAAGAGCTTAAGATCTACCTGAAGAGATAAAATCTGCATGTGGAAAGTTTGAGAAAGTAAAAGATCTTAAAATCCATAGATCATAAAATTTAGAGATGGAAAGTGAACTTTTTCAATACCCCTTGCCCATGAGATAATGAGTGTAAACAGAATTATTCTCACTTTACCGGTGAGGAAACTGAGTCTCAGACAGATGATGTCCAAGATCGCACAGCTATGCAGCCAACATTCTAGCCTACACCTTTCATCTCTCAAGTTCAGTGTTCTTCCTATGATATCACACAGGGGAGAGGGAAAGAAGGCAAACCTTCGTCTGAGAAAAAAAAATAAAGTATTTATTTTTTAAAAGACTAAGAATCCCTGCTCTAGTCAAACTTGAACCTGAAAAATTATCCCTTCTACACCCTCCTGACAAGGAGTCAGGCAGCCTCCAGTGAAAGGGAGCTCACTACCCCCTAATATGGTCTTTTCCACTTTTGGCCACTTGTAATAGTTAGTTAAGAGGGTAGCTCAGTGGAGCAGTGGATAGAGCACCTGGAGTCAGGAAGACCTGAGTCCAAATCCTGCCTCAGATACTTAATAGCTGTGTGACCCTGGGCAAGTCACTTAACACTGTGTGCCTCAGTTTCCTCAATGATAAAGTGAGCTGGAGAAGGAAATGGCAAACCACTGCAGTATCTTTGCGAAGAAAACCTCAAATGGGGTCACAGAGAGTCGGACAAAACTGAACAATGACACAAATAGTTGGGAAGTTTTTCCTCACCTCAAGGTGAAAGCTCCCACCCATCGTTCCTCTTTTTTTGCCCTTTAGAGAGAAGTAGAACAAGTCTAATCCCTAATACTATATGGGATCACAGACTGAGAGCTAAAAGGGGGTCATGAAGTCCAAGTCTTTCATTTTGTGGAAAATAATAACTAGCATTTATGTACTTCCTTAAGGTTTGCAAAATGCTTTACAAATATTCAAGTTCAGAATAAAAATGATAATAATAATAATAAACAAACAGAATCTCCTCAGATTCTCACAACAACCCCAGGAGGTAGCTGTTATTATCATCACCATTTTACAGATTTGGAAACTGAGGCAGAAAAGCTAAGCAACTTTCCCAGGGTCACATAGCTAATAAGGTGTCTGAGTCTGGATTTGAACTCAGTTCTTCCTGAACTCCAGGACCAGCGCTTCCTCCACTGAACCAACTAGCTTCCTCTATAGATTAAGTTGCTGAAAGAGTTTTAAGTGGATTGTCTAATGTCTCATAGGTCATAAATTGCAGAGCCAGGATCCAAATCAGGTGGTCTCACTAGGAAACTAAAGTTTTTTCCTCTTCACACTTTGTAGCCTGTGAAATACTTAAAGACAGATGTTACATCATACGGCCCGATCCCAAAGGTTCCTGTTCTCCAAGTTAAGCAATCCCAGTACCTTTATTTATTCCCATGGGATCCAGTTACCTCACCATCCTGATGGCTTCTTCCTCTCACTCTAGCTCATCCATATCTTCCCTCCAATGTGGCATAGAATCCAGACCAGGCCCAATTCTAACTTCTCAATGAAGATATTTTAACTCCTCATCCTTAGACTCAACCTACTGTCTTTTAGAGACAATATGAAGCTTCTGTGGACATTCTCTGGAAACTCTTTCCCACAGATGACTTTAAATAGAGAATAAATACTTACGTGAAACTATTTAAGCAGCAGTGTGCTGGAACCAGACCATACTAGCTCCCAAGAGTTGGTTGTTAAATTTTCAGTTGGTTGTTCAATTCATACCTTGGAAAGCAAGAAATCCTATAAATCAGGTCTGGATTTATTATTTTGTTGATTGTTTAAACTTAAGAAAGCCATGGAGAAAATGTTAATAATGAAAGCTAAACTTAAAAGTGTGTCATGCATGCATTTCTTTTTTCTTAGAAATCTGTTTTTTAAGAGTTTTCCAGCATGACCCTGAATTTAGGCCTCCTTTTTCCAGGGCAACAGACCGCAGATGACAATTTATTCATATAGCATCTTAAAGCTACAAAATGCTGCCACATACGTTAACTTTTGTGATTCACGTACTACCTCCGTGAGATTGTGAGATAAATATTTTTGACTCTGATTTACAGGTGAGTAAACTGAGGATCACATTCAGAGAGTATATAACTAAAAAGTGGAAAGGCTTGGACTGGAACCTATGCTTCTGACTCCAGGTGCAGCACTCTTTCCATGATCCTAGACTGTCTCTAAAGAACTCAAAAGGAACAATGGTTTGGAACCCAAAAGGCCTGGGTTTGAATCCTGATTCTGCTACTTATACCCCCTGAGTAACCTTGGGCAAATCAGCTAAAAGGGAAGGGGGAGAGGAGCAGAAAAGAGGATCTCTAAGTCCTAATAACCTCTGGTCTAAGAAGAGGAACATTTAGGACTCAAATACATCTTATTCCAAGCATTAGGATTTTAGCATTTCAGGATTTAGAGCTAGAAGGGAGCTTAGAGATCATTTCATTCACTCCTTCGGGGGTATATTGCTAAATGTTTAACAACTGACTCTCTGGGGGAAAAAAGTATTCTTCACACATTTTTTTTAGTTTAATCTGCATTATTATTAACACATTCTCTGTCACTTTCTTAAGTCTAAACAATCAAGAAAACAATAAATCACACCCTGTTTTGTACTTGCTGATTTCTGAGGTGTAAATGTTCCCAAGGAAAATTCTGAGGTGTGAATACTCACATCGAAAACAGCCAACTCTCTTGAGTCAATAACAGCCAGCTCCAGAACACCAAACCTTCCCATTTTAAGAGATGAGGAAATTGAGGACCAGAGATGAAGGAAATTGCCCAAGATCACAGAGGTAGCAAATAATAATATTGATATTTAATTTATCCAATATTAAAGATTCCTTCTTACCATATAAGTTGAAGGGTAGACAGCATCATTTTTTAAAAATCTGCTGAGGTGTGATTAACTTAGGTTGCAGAATGAAACATATGTGTATGTGTGTGTGTGTATACATATATATGACATAAACTATGTGGAAATCTATTTTGCTTGATTATGCATATTTATTACCAGAGTTTTGTTTTTGGTATTTTTTCATCTTTTTTTTCAATTCCACCTTACCTTGCTTCTCTCTCTCTCTCTCTCTCTCTCTCTCTCTCTCTCTCTCTCTCACACACACACACACACACACACACACACACACACACACACTCACACACTTTGGTGGATTTCATCATCTCCAGAAACTCATCATTCTGCAAGATTAAGTCAATTCAAACTCACACCTCCTCAGCACTCCCTGCTCCTGAGGCCCCCATTGTGGTTCAGCTGTTTTACAGTCATGTCCAACTCTTTGTGACCTCATTAGGGGTTTTCCCAGCAAAGATACTGGAGTGGTTTGCCATTTCCTTCTCTAGATCATTTTACAAATGAGGAAACTAAGGCAAACAGGGTTAAGTGACTTGCCCAGGGTCACACAGCTAGTGTTTGAGGCTGGATTTGAACTCATGATGATGGGTCTTCCTAACTTCAGGCCCTGCACTCTATCTGCCCCCAGAGCCTCTCTCTCCCTCCCACTAATTGGAAAGGATGGACATAGAAGAGTTTCTCCTGGATTCTCCACCAATTGAGGATGGCACAGAGGGCATTCTCATTATTCCTCGTCTGTCTACTTTCCTAGATTTCATCATCTCCAGAAACTTATCATTCTGCAAGATGTAATCAACTCAGAAATTCATACCTCTTCAAATCATTCCCACCATGGCTGCATGACCCCATCACACTCCAGGATGACCTCCCCTCCTGCACCCTCCCCTTCATTTTATGTGTTCTCTTTATATGTTTTATGCTTCATTTTATGTGTTCTCTCCCTCATTAGACTCCTTGATGTCAGAGATTGTCTCATAAGTCTTTCGTTGAACCCCCAGTGTTTAGCACAGTGCCTGACACATAGTAGGCACTTAATAATTTTATTTTTATTCTGGCTTAGTGGAGAGGGAGGTGAGAGAGACAAAAAAAATAGATATTTATTCATTGAAAAAAATAAATTAAAAAAAAACATTCTGATCACACATCATTCCAGTATTTGGGAAAAAAATAAATTTCCAATTTGTCGATGCTCCAAAAGACCACATCTTCAAGATACAGAGATGGAACCCATCTTTCAGACATTGACAAAGGGCTTAATTACCAGAGAGCAGTAGAGAAGTCCTCAAGGTGATGAGACTCCATTTGAAATCACTATTAACCAAAAGAGTTCCACGGCTACTATATACCCTGCATAATGGTATGATAGGATAGGATAGGATAGGATAGGATAGGATAGGATAGGATATCATATCATATCATATCATATCATATCATATCATATCATATCATATCATTTGATGGGATGGGATGGGATGTGATATGACATATGGTATAACATGATCTGGCATGATATGACATAATATGATTATATGATATTCAAATGAGAAATTAGACATCTTAAGTATCAGTCTTAAGTCACTGACAACCTACCCAACTTCATGGCCCAGGTCCAATGACACCCCCTCCATGAAGGCTTTCTCATTCCCACACCCTGAAAAGAGGGCAAGTAATTTCCCCTCTCTGGGCCTCAGTTTCCTCACCTGTAATATTTGAAGATTGGACTGGATGATTTCTATGGGCCCTTCTGGTTCCAAAATTTTATGCTTTGTGTCCTAACATTCTACATTTCAAAGTCACTCTCAGCTCTGTTTACACTTCTCTCTTTTTATACTTCCTAGTCCATTTTTATTATAATAATGAAAATATTTATTGTCATTTACATCACACTTTAAGGCTACAAAGCATCTGTATATTCATGTACCTGTCACTTAACCTCTAATTACCTCAGTTTCCTCAACTGTAAAACGGGGATAATTACAGCACCTACCTCCCAAGGTTGTTGTGAGGATCCAATGTGATAATATTTGTAAAGCTCTTAGCACAGGTCATATTTAGGAGGAGCTATATAAATGATTATTCCTTTTCCCCTCCCTAGGGAACATAACAGGAGCTTTAAAATATTTGAAGATTTGCCCTGAAGAAGAAGAATTAGGTTTCTCTCATTTGGCTCCAGAAGGCAGATAAAAAGCAAGAGAGATATTACAGGGAATCATATAGAAACATAAAGAAAACTTCCCTAACAATGAGAGTTATCCAGAAGTGGGATGAACTGCCACAAGGGGTACTGAGTTCTCCATCCCTGGAGCTCTCCAAGTGGAGACTGAGTGATGACTTGGAGATATTTCAGAGGGGGTTCTTGTTATGGTGTGGATTGAATTAATGACTTATGAAGTTCCTTCCATCTCTAAGATATTAGTTCCTTTGTGCAGTACTTGGAGCTAGGCAACGTAGTTCAAAGAAATAGAAACACAAGACCTGCCCTTGAGAAACTTAGCATCTAGCTGCTGCTACCTCGCCAGTCAAAATTTTCAAATAGAAATAAAAAAACTTAAGATGACAAACATTTTGGGACACATGGTACATGCTCGTACAGTATTTGTTTATTCTGATGATAATAAATATAAAAGTTCTTTCCCCAAAGTCCTCTTCCAATACATCATTTTAGTATGGAGGTAACCTTTGTTTCTCCAAGGCTATGGCAGCAGAGTGCATATTTTTCCCATGAGATTGGAACAGCTTCTATATTACATGTTTAGTGACACAGTATGTCAGGGATGGGGAACCTGGAGCCTCAAGGCCACATGTGGCCCTCTAGGTCTTCAAGTGCAGCCTTTTGATTGAATCCAAACCTCACAGAAAAAATCCCCTTAATAAAAGAATTTGTTCTGTAAAACTTGGACTCAGTTAAAAGGCTGCACCCAAGGACCTAGAAGACCCCATGTGGCCTCGAGGCCTCAGGTTCCCCACCCCTGCTATGTCTTCTTGTCTGAAGATGAACCTAGCAAAGTTCAGAAGAGTTTATCCCCAGAAGGCCAACTCCCACATGATGAATATTTTGGTGTCAGCGACTCATAATGACCTTCTATTATGGCATAGAAAGGTTATAACCTGGAGCAACGAAGGATGTACCTAAAGATACCTTGGATCCCTAAAGCAGTTACATAATAGTTGACTTCTTTGGAGTTTTTGATGCTTATAATGCATCTTACATATGCTTGATCTTCGATTGAGTTGGGTAATATATTATTTTACCCATTTCAGAGATGAAAAAACTGGTCAATTAACATAATCAAAGAATTTTAAAAGTCAAAAAAGGTTATATTCCCACATTCTTGACAATTGAGAAAATCTCTTCCATAACGGTCTCAACAGTTAGGGAATTATCTTATAAAGCAAATGATTCCATTTGTGAATAGCTCTAATTATTAAGAAGCTCTATCTTGCTCTGTGCTGAAATCTGCCACTCTCTAATTTCAATACAAAACCCTTCGGTTTTAGTTTACCCCTCTAGAGTCATGTTAAACAAGTTCATATGTCATTCCTTCAAATATTTGATAGACATCATACTCTCCATCCCCTCACCTACACACACACACACACACACAGACACACACACACACAGACACACACACACACACACACACACACACAATTATTGGCCTAGGCCTCTTTGCCTAGTTTATTATAGAAAGCAGGGGACACTGTAGCCTAAAATCTATATAACCAAACTGCAGACTGAATATGACTGGCATCTGGAACATCGATCCAAAAAAATTTAAGCAAGAGGACTGATATCATTGGTCAACAAAAAGTTTGTATGTGGAAATCGATTGCTTTTATTCAATTTTTAATAAATAAATGCTTTTTGAGGCTTTTACTATCACTTCCCATCCACTTCCCCATTATAGAAAAATCTTCCTTGTAAGAAGAATAAGGAATACATTAGCCATATCTAGCAACAGATGCCTCATCTTTTGCAAGAGGAGGGAAATGTATTTCACCTTCAGTTCTTTGGGCCCTGCATTGATCTGAGTTCTTATGGCTTTCGGTATTATTTTCCTTAGTCTTATTGTGATTAGCTGTCTTTCTGGTTTTGCTTCCTTTGCTCTGCATTAATTCATATAAAGCTTCCTAAGTTTCTCTGAATTCCTAGTATTCTTATAGCATAATTTTATTCCATTGTACTTATATAATACTATCTGTCAATCAACAAGCATTTATTTAGAGCCTATTATGTTAGTCAACAAGCATTTATTAAGCACTTACTATGTGCCAGGCATTGTGCTAAGCACTATGGATACAAAAAGAGGCAAAAGGCAGTCCCTGCCCTCAAGGAGTTTACAATCTAATGAGGAAGCAACATGCAATTATATATGAAGCAAACCATATACATGATAAGTGGTAGATAATTAAATGAGGGAAGGTACTGGAATTAAGATGAGTGAGAAAATGCTTCCACTAAAAGATGTGATTTTGTTTGGGAACAAAAGAAAGCCAGGGAGGTTAGTAGGCAGAGTGGAGGAAGGAAAGTGTTCCTTTCCTGCCCACCAGAAGCTTACACTCTAATAGAAGAAAACAACAGATAAAAAGAACCTGAAAAGTAGGGAAAATGGATAGTAGAAAAAGTTCAGTGTGCACCCTGGAGATATATGAAGGCACGGATAACCTGAGTATGGTCCTTAAATGGAGGTTCTGGGAGGAGCTATCTAATCAGAGAAATTATCTTTTTACCTTGTTACTTTATTTTTCCTTCAAAGTGAGTGCCCCCTCCCCCCTCATTTTCATGGATGGGGAACTAGAGGTGTGTGACATCACATATACTCTCAGACTCAGTTGATGTATTGGTCAGTTTTGCTGAACTGCTTTTTTTGTTGCTCTCTTTTTTTATTTTTTTGCTCTTTGTTATAAGGAATGGCTCTCTGAGCTGGAGGGGGGAAGATAGATATATTTGGGAATGAAGATGATGTAGGAAAGTATCAATATTGATTAAAAAAATTTAAAGAATCAGAAGAAAGCAGGGTGCTAAATGTGTATAAGCAGTCATTATTATGAAATACATTTATTGTTATATAATATATTCTATAACATTTCTACAATAAATTATTCATATAATATGTGTATATATTTATATAATACATTTATATATTATTTATATAATATATAATGTGTTTACATAATATACAGTTTATATAATGAATATCTATATAATATATTATTTATATAATACATCACTTATATAACATATATCTATATACTGTATCATTTATATACTATATGTTTATATGATATATTCATATAAAAAAACTTTCATAAAGGCCATCATTTTCCCTTTAGCTTTTTGTGACAACATTATTATACATTGTTGACAGACTCTCAATTGGTTTGATATTTTTAAAACATTTCCCCATCCCCCTTTTTTAGATTTATATTAGAGAATCACCAATAATCATGAATATTTCCATGTACAAATGAGGATATAAAAAGAATATTGAACGTGACACCATAATCTATTACATAAAGATATATCTCTATATTTACATATATACACGCATATGTTTATATATAAAATTTAAAGTGCTGGTACCAGTATTGTCCTGCTTTTGAGTGTTGCCTTTCTGTGCATTACTCCCACTCCCCTCACAACCGGCACTAGGTGCTTAATAAATGCTTGTGCCCGTCCTTCCCTGCTAAAGTTTGGTTAAAAAAAAAAGTGTGGCAAAAAGGGATGCAGTATTCTAGGGGATAAGCACTTACTAAGCACCTTATTAAGCACCTATGCTAAGCACTTTTCAGATATTATCTTATTCATCCTTTAGGACCTCTGCTTCCAAAGACAGGGTAAAAAAGCAAACTTGGTTTCCAAGAACCTCGTCATCATTGTGTCTGTAGCAGGAGGGAGTCAATGATGTTATACTTGCAAAATGAAATTAAGAGCAAAGCATTGTCATTGCATCTCCAGCTCTAAGCTCGTTCACTGGAAGACAATTACAGAAAACAACCTCATTTAGTGTTGTTCACCTTTAGTTACAAACTTAGTCACCCAAACAACTGCTTCTCACTGACCAAGAAGACTCTCAGGTGTTTCTATTATACACCTATCTCATTTGTATAAAGGTATTTGTGTATTATTTCTCCCATTAGTGAGTGAACTCTTTGAGATCAGGGACCATCTTTTGCCTTTCTTTGTATCCTCAGAGCTTAGCACAGTGCCTTGCAAATAGTGGTTATTTAATAAATGCTTACTGATCGACTAACTGATGTTCAAACTAATTTTTAAACCCTTTAAGATATCAATGGTGAATAGAGGTGGGGTGCCTTTATGTCTAAGTGAAGGGGCAGAGGAAGGATGGGAACAGAGCCCCTTCTCGTATCAATCCAAGCCTCTTTCTAAAATGAAGAATATTCTCACACTTTAAACTTTTAGGTTGAAAAAGACTTGAAATCAACAACCATCCAGTGAAGTAGGCAGTGTAAATATTATGATCCCTATTTTACAGATGATGAAATTCACCCTAAAAGAGGTTGACTTGTGCAATCCAATCTAGTTCAATGCTTGTTGAGTCATAGTCATAAATTTAGAACTGGAAGGGAGCTTAGCAGTCATCGAGTCCAACACTCTCATTTCAGAAACAAGAAAACTAAGAGTGAGTAACTATAAGTGACTTACCTAGAGTCACACGATATATGTTAGAGGCAGGATTTGATCCTAGGTCTTTCTAACTCCAAATCCAGTACCCTAGTTGGACCGGATATAGATAGATAGATGGATAGATAGATAGATAGATAGATAGATAGATAGATAGATAGAGATAGAGATATATTTACAGGCGGGAAGGCAGGGCAATTGGGGTTAAGTGACTTGCCCAAGGTCATATAGCTAGTAAGTGTGTCAAGTGTCCGAGACCGGATTTGAACTCAGGTCCTCCTTACTCCAGGGCCTGTGCTCTACTCACTGTGCCACCTACCTGCCCCTGGATCACATCTTAAAAGGTCCTGCAGCTAATAACAATCAGTGGTAGCATTTTTAACCACTGTCTCCTTATACGTAATTCAGTGCTATTTCTATTCAATCACCTTGCTTTTCCTTGATGCCAAGGATACCATTTAACTAACTAGCTATAATGGCAAATATTCTATTCCAAAGTGAAACAAGGAGGCAAAATTCCCACCCTCCCTCTCTTCTGTTCCTGAGATTCTTTTTGTTTTTTTCTGGAGGGGGGAAGATAGGGCAATTGGGGTTAAGTGACTTGCCTAAGGTCACACAACTAGTAAATGTGTCAAATATCCGAGGCTGAATTTGAACGCAGGTCGTCCTGACTCCAGGGCCAGTGCTCTATTCACTGAGCCATCTAGTGGCCCCACACTCCTGAGATTCTAATACAGTATTGTTGCAGGATCAGGTTCTCTTGCTAAGCTGGTTAGCTACTCAGGAAGATGTGCGACCACAGTCTTGGTTTAGTGCCTATTACCCATTACATTTCTTTGGTCTGAGCATTTGATTGAAGTTGACTTGGAGTCACAAGAGTTGTAGACAAAGGCAGAGATGAAGAGGGAAACAAAAGGACAGCCAGAAGGTTTTCAATACAATACTCTGCTTGATTACAGAAAACATGTCTCTATCCTAAAGGCAAGTGTTTGGTTTGCCATTTCTTTTAGTCAAAAGTCTTGTCCTCCCAGTTGACAAATGATGGTGGTAAGTGGGGGAAGATGTCAAAACAGGAGAAGCTTAAACAAATGTCCTGTATTACCACAAATGACATGACACTCCCTTTGCCCCCTTCACAATTTAAGCAAATAAATCAACACAAATTCATTGGATGCCTTATATTTACAGATCTGTGCTGAATGAGGTTGGGATACAAAGGGCAACAAATTAAGAAATTTTAAAAAGAATCATTAAAGAATGCAAGAGAATCAAGCAAGAAAGTAAATACAGACACCATTCCTGTCCTTAAGCACCTTATCCATAGTTAGAGAGACAAGACATCCACCCCGGTGAGAAACGTTAGACAGTACAAGAATAACGTTTATTCAGGGCCAAGACACTAACTGAAGACTCCCACTGAATGGGGAACCAACCCACTATTTTCTGAGGCTGCTCATCCCATTTCAGAAGAGTTCTAATTATTAGGAAGTGTTTCCTTAGATCGTGCCTAAATTTCCTACCTCTTCGTCTTCGATCAGCCTTCTGAAGTCTAGCAGAATATGTCACATCCACATGAAATCCCCTTAAACATTTGAAGATAGCTTCTCCTCCAGTCACTCCAACGGATTCTCAGTTGGCATGCTCTCAAGGCCCTTCGCTGTCACGGTTGCCTATGACCAAACAATTTCCAGCTTATTGATGTTCTTCCTAAAATTTGGTGAGGATGGAGAGAGTCCTGCACCATGCTGAAAGGCTAAGAGCCAAGTATTCAACAGTCTCATTGCTCTTTGACTTCTATCCCTGTTCCTTCTATCCCTATCTATGATCTGGAGAGAAGTAGGTAGGAAAGCCCCATTCCTCCATTAGAATATAAGCTTCTTGAAGGTAGAAATTGTCTAGACTGCTTATTTAAGAAACCACAGAGCTTAATATAATGCCTGATACATGGGAAGTCCTTAATAAATACATTATCTATCTACATTTATCATCCACTTGTCTGTATCCATCTATCCACCTTATTCATCCAGGTGATAGAGATAGAGTGCTGGCTCTGGAGTCAGAAGCCCTGGGTTCATAATACTATTTCTGATTTTATCACCTTTGTGACCTTGGATAAATCATAGTTAGCCCCTCTGGTCTTCAGTTTCTTCATCTATAAAATGAGGGAACTGGGTTAGGTGGCCTCTGAGGCAGTTCCAGATTCAGAACTATGATCCTGTGTCCCATTTAGAAAAACTAGCCTTAAATGAATGTATGTGAATAAATCATGCCTTCTATAGGCCTCAGTTTCTTTTTCTGTAAAATGCATACATGGAGAAGATGGAAGAAGAGGAAAGACATTACTCAGTAATGCTTGCCACATGTAGAAAATATTTTATATACATTATACCATTTGACCTTCAAAAAAAAAAACAACCCTGAGGGGTCAGTATTGCAAGTATCATTACCCCATCTGAAAGAAAATAAGGCTCACAAGATGAAGTCACTTCCCCATCGTCACACAGCTGTTAAGTGGTAAAAGCAGAATTCAAATCCATATCTTCTTTCTACTCCATGCTGCCTCTCTGCATGTGAGCTCTAAGATCTCCCCTCACTATTAATGTCCTATGGTTCATGATGACCATTTCCTGGTCCTAAACTTAATGATAGCATTTCACAGTTGGCCATTTGACTCCCAGTCCAGCCATACAGGTACAAGTAGGGTTACCCAGTTGACTGTGAAACAAAAGCTTTACCCGTGAACCTATGACCTAGAATTTGACTAGCTGGGGTGTTAAAGAGAAAAACCTTACCGGGTAAACCGTCTTAATTCCCCATTCTGGTCCCTTTGTACTCACTGGCTGACTCCAAAAATGTTGTTAGGCACATATTGTTAGGCACACTTTTAGTCCTCCCACCCAGGACATGAGCCATATGAACTGTTAAACGAACATCTGGTAACATTTCAGCTTCAGCATTTTAATGACCACTAAACAGCAGGCACTGAGGTAGAAGGAGGAAATTCCCCCCAAGGGTTCCCCCGACTCTACCTTCATTCCTCAGAAGGACCACACTTCCTCTTGTCAGATCTGCCACCGTTTTATTTTTGAAGATAGATTTCCAACACGTACTCACACCCCGTCAGAGAGGATATCCCCAATCTGTCTGGGCACCTTTTTTCCAGTGTTAGAAAACTCAAGACGTCCCCTTCTTGCTCTGTGAGCTACTTGGGAACCAACCAGCATAGAGAACTAGGAATTGCCAAACCTCCTGAAGGGGTAAAGTATAGCTTCCTAGCATGAGAACAAGGTAACAACAAGCCCAGGAGGTTAAGGTAGGCTATAGCATAACACTAAACCCCACCAAATGGTGCCCGAACCAAGTGGTTTCAAGAAAAAAATAAGAAAACCAAAAAAAAAAAAACATTTTAATTTTCACTCAACGAGGAATTTTTGGTCATCATTTTAACCCTTAAGACTGTGAGCAAAAGTAAAAGTAGAATATTCCCAAGTGACTAAAGCAAAGACTATAAACTTTTTTCCCTAACATTCCAATATAACTGGTTTATTTTGTAATTCTGTGTATTTCATTGCATGCCTTTAAAAACATTATTCTGAGGAGGACTCCACAGACTTCACCAGACTGCCAGAGGGGTCCATGACACAAAAGAGGTTAGGACACTATCAGAAAGGACTAAAAAAGAAACTAGTTTGAATCTAAAGGAGAAAAAACAGACATTTGGCATAAAACAATTTAATTAGAGGAGCCAATATATACCAAGGACCAAATTCTGTCGTATCATTAGTACTGTACAGGTTTCCACTTCTGTCACTTGTGGTATATAAACTTTGTCCACCACAGCTCACCATTGCCTACAGGATAAACTTCTCAACTCAAAAGCAAAGAGCCTTCAGCCTGTCTCCAACATACTTCTTCAAAAACATTTCCCATTGCTCCGCTATATGAACTTTCCATGCAGGGGGCGCGGAGGGGTGATGGGATGAGGGAAAATGGAAGGAAGTGGTAAATTATATTAGTAAAATGAAATGTCAGGTAAAATTTCCCTAGAAGATTCCTCTGAATGGATTTATGAAGCTGCCTTCCATGAAAACAAATAGCCTCTTACTTTGATATTTAAATAGATGTGGGTATTCCCTCCCCTGGAGCAAACCACAACTCATGCACATACATTTTCTCTAGTATGACTCTTGCCTATGTCTTCCATTTAAGCCATCCACACAAGGTCCACCCAACTGGCTGAGGGCCTTTCCCTAGGACTTTTAACATTACATGGGTACCAATGTCATTCATCAATTATCTCTTCATCTTACTGCATGCTAGATCTTTCAAAGAATCTGATGTAACTGTGTTACATGTATTAACTTTAATTAGAGGTTCTTTGCTCAGCCAAATGAAATAATTTACCAGTCAACAAACAATAGACCCTGAAAGATCTTATATCCTCCCTACCTTTCAATCAATTGTGTGATTATAAAGACATGGCTTCCTGCAAAATACAATCCTTGAAGATTCTGGATGTTAGTTTCCTTCTCAGACTTTCAAGGTTTCACTCAGTGTGTACGTAGATCAATAGTACTAAACTCAAATAGAAATGAGGACCATTAAACCATATATGAGGATCCCTGCAGGCTATATATTGACTTAGAAAACTACATGTGTTCACATATATACATTTTTATTATTATATCAACACATTAAAACCAGATAGGAACTACATTTTAACCTAGTACAGGCATCACTCAGGAGAATTGTGGGCTGCATGTGGCCCACAGGCCACAAGCTAAACCAGATGTAGATTATTCTCATAAAAATTTTGTAGAAATAGGAAAGTAGGCTTATGGGACAGTAGATATTGATATTTCTCTTTTGGTAGTCATAATGTCCAGGATGCACGCCAAGCCTTTGTTTTTCTTCCCTCTTTCAGACACCTTGTTATCTTCAATTCCTTCAAAATAGCGTTACTTCAACCCGAGACTTCTGTGTATAGTTGATCTAGGCCAGCTTCTCTTCTCATATTTTCTTTCTTTAGTGTCATTTCCTCTTTTTCATTCAGCACATTGAGAATTGTGACATTAGCCTCCAAATATTGTGGCTCTACTGTCACTGATTGAGAAAAAAGTTTTTTGTAAAAACTAACAAATCAAAAAACAGATTTTTTTTAAATTGTTTTCTCCTTTTCCTCCCTTTAATTTATCCTTAATTGTCCTTGGAACAATTTTGATTGGTTGGACATATCGCCAAACTTAATGTAAACTTATTTTGTTTTGTTTTCCCTTCTATTGGCTCTTGCTGTTTTATGAGGCAATTCTGCCCATGGTCTTCCATTATGCTCCTGTATAAGATTTTACAATGGAGTGATATTCTAAACTAGTGCTGCCCTTGGCTGATGTATCTCTTTGTTTAGAAAGGACATCAAATGTTTGTTAACTAAGTTGGTTACGGCGCTCTTTTGGTCTCCTCATGGTTACAAATAATTTGCATCAGCTAAACTGCCTTAAGAAGTGGTGATATTCTGTGTCAATGTCTGTTCCTTTATGCACTTCTCTTTTGGCATCAGCTGCTAGTTCAAATAGGCCAAGCTGCAGCTGACTTAATTGCATGCAATATCTTGTCTTTACTTAGGCTTTCTTTTATTTTGGTACTGATTTTTTTTAAGTCTTTGCTCAGATACATTCTTCTGATTGTACACAGAATATTGATTTGGAAATGACTCCCAACTCTATAGCAAGTTGTTCCTTACCTAGGAGAATATAATCAGTTTTAATTTTTCAGTAATGTTATCTGATGTTTCAACACATATCATGCCTTCTCTTTTCTTGAATTAAGTATTCTTACTATACAATCAGGAGGGTTCTACAAGGTGCCGGTCTCCCTTGTTTCTTACACTCAAACTCTAATTTCCAACATGTTTGTTGTTATCTTCCTAAGTGCCCACTTTGGAAGTGAGTTCTTCAAGCATTAAATTATATATTGATTTAATTGAGAGGGTCTTATCAGGTTATTTGTAAAGTTTCTCTACCTTCCCGTTCATTATGACCGATGCTGGTGCATAAGCTACAATGATTTTCATCACAGTAGTTTTATAAATTTTTATCAGAAACACTGCAATATGAAATGATCAATGTAAAATACAATTTTCTTGTTGCCTTTGAATACATGATAAAATAAACTCTCTCAACTCCTTTATTTGATTCTCCAAGGAGAACCTATGAGTCATCTACTTCCATTTAGAGGCTCCTTCCATTTGTCTTCTGGTTTCATTTGTTGGTTGGTTGTTGTCCTTCATTCTCAAAGAAGACCAAAATTACATCACTATGCTAGAGTCAAGTTTCAGTGTGTCCGACTGTGGCTGATCAGACCAATATGAACTCGGAATGCTCTACCACAGGTCAGGCACAAATAGTCCAGGTGAACATTTAAGGTGGATACTCTAAATTTGCGCATCCTGCATTTCCTTTGAGCTGTTTCAATTCTGCTTTGCTCACAGAGCATAGCACCTTCTCTGATGTGGGCACACCACGCTGAGCATCCTGTGCAAGTGTCTCCCATGTCACACAATCAATTCCAAAGTTCTTGAGAGAGACCTTGAGAGTGTCCTTGTATCTCTTCTTCTGACCATCATGTGAAGACTTGCCCCGTGTGAGTTCTTCATAAAATAGTCTTTTTGGCAAACATACATTTTGCATTTGAACAACATGGCCAGCCCATCGGAGTTGTGCTCCCTGACGCAGAGTTTGAATGCTTGGCAGTTTCACTAGAGTAAGGACTTCAGTGTCTGGTACCTTATCCTGCCAGGTGATCTTCAGAACCTTCCTAAGACAATTCAAATGGAAGCGATTCAGTTTCCTGGCATGGCACTGGTAGACTGTCCAGGTTTCATATGCATGCAACAATGAGGTCAGCACCACAGCTCTGAAGACCTTCAGTTTGGTAATCAATCTAATACCTCTTCTCTCCCATACTTTCCTTTAGAGCCTCCCAAACACTGAGCTAGCTCTGGCAATGCTTGAATCAACCTCATTATCAATGTCTACATCCCCGGACAGTACACTACCAAGGTAAGTGAACTTATCCACAGCATTCAAAACCGCTCCATTTGCTCTAACCGATGGTTCCACATATGAATGGTGTGGTGGTGGCTGATGGTTTGATGATTTGTAGCAAGAATGTCAAGATTGATATGACTCATTTCCTAAAGTAGCATATCCATTCAGTTACTGAACAAGAATCTCACATTCAGAATGCCAACAGATAAGTTAATATTCATAATCTGTACAAAAAAATGTGTGTTGGTTTTAGAAACCTCTTTGCACCTCCACAAAGTCCAACTCAACTAGACTTGTAGTTAGGAAGACCTGAGTTTAAACCCTGCCTCAGACACTTGCTAGCTGTGTAACCAAGCAAGTCATTTTGTTTCTCAGTGTCTCATTTTCTTCATCTGTAAAACGGGAAGGTAGGGCTCGATTTCCAAAGCATCTTCTAGCTCTACATCTATGGACCCTAAGATGCCTCATCTTGGCATGCAAGTGACCCCAGGTTCTTGAAGCAAAGCATACCTTCTGGTAGTTTCCACCACCTCATCTTGGAAAGGCTTCTAGTATGATCTCAGGAATAGTCTATTTTCGGAATCCCAGCCAAGTAAGGAGAGGTTCATGACCAGGCATCTGGACATTCAGTAACCAATGAAACAAAGAAAAATGCAAAATTGTCATCAGTCCTATGCAGCTCCCTTCTATGTCTGAAGAAGTGACCCAAGAAGGGAGAGAGTATTAAGCAAACTAATAACTCTTATAAAAATTCCCTGAGCTTGAAAATACATGAGGCAGAAATTCACAAGAATTTAAATAAGCTCAAATTCAACAAACATTGAAGTTTCTACACCATCACAGGTGCTATGCTAGGTGCTCTGGGTAAAAAAAATAAAATAAAAATAATACAGTCCCTCTCTTCAAAAAAGTTACCTTCTAGTATGAGGCAAAAACATGTACACGAGGGACTATAGCGCAACTTACAGAATTCTCATGTGCATAAGAGGAGTCAAAAAGAGTGGACTAAGAAATTCAAGGGAGGGAAAAATCACTCCCAACTGAAGGTATTAAGGAAAATTTCAAGTGGGAGTTCACACCTGAACTAGTCATAAAGGAGGTGGATGGGAATGGCACGTACAAAGCGACAAAGTGAAGAGACAGCAGCACAACTTAGGAAGCAGTAGATAACAAAGCCTGTCCACAGTGTGGTGTTAGCCAAAGGGATCACCATAAAGTGAGGCTGAACAAATAGATTATGGCATGCCAAGCTAAAGAATTTGTACTTTGTTCATTAGACAATGGGAAACAACTGAGGATTTTTGAGACAGGAACTAATATGTTCATGCAGACATTAGAAATATTACTTTGACAGTGATATGAAGGATGGGCTATTTAGGGGAGAGAGCCCTAAAAGGATCCTTAAAAAAACATTCGGTCTAACCATTTCCTTTGATAGATGAGGAAACGGAGGCTCCCTAAAGGTTTTTAATTCAACCCACCCAAAGGACAATCCCCTTCACAAAACATCTGCTCTCTGCAAGTGATCATCTAGCCCCCTGAAACACTTTCAGTGATAGGCAAATAGGCCAATGAAGTAGCCTATTTCATATTGGACAGCACTAATTTTTAAGACATTCTTCCCTACGGAGTAGAGAAATCTGCCACCCTATAATTTCTATGCTTTCATTTCAGTCCAAACCTCTGAAGCCACAAAGAAGTCTAATCCCTCTTTCATGTCAGAACCCCTCAAATAGTTGAAGACAGTCATTGTTACCCACTTTTAGTTTTCTCTTTTCCAGGCTAAATATCCCCTGTTGCTTCAGCTGATCTTCACAAGATGTATTCTGTTACCACCCTTGAGTACTCCACTAGGCACACTCCAATTTATCAATATAGCTCATAAAATAACCCTAGTACTAACCCCAGTACTAGAGCTGACCCTAGTACTCCAAAAATGCCCTGGCTTGAACAGAAAAACGATAGGGGTAGTATGGTCGCTCCCTTCTTCTAGATATTCTATGTTGAAATAGTGATGGTTTTGATGACTTTGATTTTCTTGGCCACATCCTTCCAGAAATCCTCTCTGGAGTAGCAATTCTCCAAGTATGGTCTGGGGATTCCTGACCCTTTCAAGGAGCCTGCAAAGTCAAAACTCTAATATCACTAAGTCGCTTTCATTTCTAACATGGTAAATAGCTATAGAGTAGTTAGATTAGGTTAGCTCTTTGGGAGAGGGAGGGTCTTCAATAAATCTTAAGAGTACAATGGGCTCCTGAGCCCAAAAACATTAAAATTCACTGTTCTAAGGACCTAACCAAAACGCTGTAGGTCTTCTGCTTCTCTTCATAGTTCTTGGGTACCAGAATAGCACTCAGGTTGTCCAACTGTTTTCCCTTACTCTTCACTATATGACTGGACCACCTCCTTTTCTGGTCATATATATTCACGATAATGTCTTTTGAAGCCCAAAACTGCATTAGCTTTTTTTTGGGCAACCACATCACACTACTACTGACTCATACTGAGCTTATAGGCAACAAAACCCCCTAAGTCCTTTTCACATGAACTGCTATGAAATCATATCTTTCTCATCCTGTACCAATGCTCTTAACTGAACTGTAGGACTTTACATTTATGCCGATTTGGTTTCATGTTAGATTTGGCTCATCTCTCTAGCCTGAGATCTTTTTGAATGCTAACTCTGTCCTAAAATGAGTTGATGATTCTTCCTGATAAGACAGCTAAACTGGAAGAGGATGGATTAGGTGTTCTAATGATGGTCACTGCTCTTTCTGCCAGCCCTACTGCCGTGGACTCTCCAAATAACACATTTTCATATTGGAAATAAAATATGGTCAGCAAAGCTTATGTTCGTAGTATTATTAATTACTATTACTAAATACTATGATTAATGTACAGGATACAGGAGCACTGAGAGGACCAGTTGTTGAATTGTTTTTCAGTTGTGTCCTACTCTTCATGACCCTATTTGGGATTTTCTTGGCAGAGATACTGGAGTGATTTGCCATTTCCTTCTCTAGCTCATTTTACAGATAAGGAAACTGTGGCAAACAGGGTTAAACAATTTGCCTAGGGTTATACAGGTTGGATTTGAACTCAAGTCTGTTCTGACTTGAAGCCCAGCAATCTAGCCACTGTACCCACCTAGCAGTCCCTAGCTGTCTGAGGGACCCAGGGGAGGTTTTAAAGACCAATCAGTTCAGTAACAGCCACAGCTATCACCAGAGTATAGCAAGGCCAGGGCTGGGTAATTCTGACAGAGGAAAGAGTGAAAAAAAAAAACAAAGATGTAAGCTTTTGTGCTCACTTCCCTTTACTGAATCACACTCGGGCATCTCTTGGATGCCTGGAAATCTGGGATACTCATGGAACGACCCTGAGTAATTCTGCACACCGGAGGAAAGAAAAAGCAAAACAATGACAATTTATTAATTGGGTTTGGTAAGAATGAGAACTGGATTTGAAGTCATGAGATGGGGTTTCAAATCCTGATTCTCCTTGTTACTAGCACGCAAATCACTTCCCTTCTCAGATTTTGTTTTCTCCTCTGTCCAAAGAGGGGGTTGGGTTCAATGACCTCTAAAGCCTCTTCTAGCTCTAAACGAATGAGCCCATGATCCTAAGTAAGTTAACCTCTCTGGACCTCAGTTTCTTCATCTATAAAATGAGGGGGTTCAACTAGATGGCCGCTAAGGTTTCTTCTAGCTCTAAATCTAAGAACTGATAAACATAAATGTTTGTCAAGCAGGCCTGGGGACCCTGAAGGACAGCTATATGTTCTGGAAGTATTAAAATGTCTGGATTCATGGAAACCCAGAATCAAAGATTCTGTACCACATTTTTTTTTCCCAAAAGGAAGATACAAAGCATTTTAATTTTTATTTATTTTGAGATATCAGTTTACATAGAAGTACTGCTTGAGAGTTTCAAAAACCTTTGCATAGCTAGGAAGCAAAGTAAAGAGTCCTGGTTCTAGATTCAAAGGGACCTGGGTTCAAATGTTGATTCTGATGTTTACTTTGTCGGTGATCTTGGGCAAATCGAAGCCTCTCTAAGACTTAGTTTCCACATCTGAAAAATTAAGGAGTTGGGTTGGATGACTTTTGAGAACTCTTCTAGTTCTAGTCCTAGTTCTAGATCTTCGATCCTAAAATCTTATTCGATCTTCATAAGGACCTTGTAGTCTCGGAGAAAAACCAGCAAACAGAATGAGTTTCTTCATCAGCAGCTCACAGGACCTCACATCAAGGCTCACATCTTGAGACTCAAAGAGCACAATGCTTTTTCCAGTGTCCTACAAATAAGAGGGGGATGATAACAAAGACAGTGACAATATTAAAAGTACAGATCTGAATCACAATGATCACCTGTTCATAAGCAACACCTCTAGTCCTGGCCAATTCATATCCTCCCTAACCTTCCTCTCAAGTCCTTGGTGAAGTGTTCATCAGCCCACAGTGACCTCTCTTATCTCTTTGGATTATCTTTTTGGTCATTTGAGGGTTTGTTTTTCTTTTTGCCCCTACTGTCTGAATCACATAATCACCAAATCGGCAGAATATTTTCTTCTCTAAATGTCTCACTTTCACATGTCTCATTCCTGGGCTAGAGTATACATTTCTTTTAGTCAATTTCATAATTCTCCCATTCCACACACAGTGCCCAGCACCGTGCTAGGCCACCGTGCTAGGTACAAAAGTTCCAATGAGGAGGGTAAAAAAAAAAAAAAAGTTTTCTGACTAATCATATACAAATGGACTCAGCAATAGGTCAGAACTCTATGACGAGAAGGATCTTAAGGTTAAAGGAAGAGTGAAAGGTGCAGGTGGCAGTAGGTGGGTGATTCAAATATCAGGACAAAAGAAGGAGGGCACTCTTCTAGCAAGTCCAGAGCCAGACCACACCAGATGGGCCGAGTGATCCGTGATCCGTGGTCAGAGGAAGGGTGCGGGCTCCGTCTTCTGCGCTCACGTGAAGCATAGGAAAGGGGCAGCCAAGCTCCGGGCAGTCGACTTCGCCGACAGGCATGGCCACATTAAGGGTATCATAAAGGACATAATCCATGATCCAGGCCGAGGGGTGTCTCTTGCAAAAGTTGCTTTCCGGGATCCTTACAGATTTAAAAAGAGGACAGAGTTGTTCATTGCCTCTGAAGGCATCCATACCGGCCAATTTGTGTACTGTGGTAAGAAAACTCAGCTCAACATTGGCAATGCCCTCCCAGTTGGCACTATGCCTGAAGGGACCATAGCGTGCTGTGTTGAAGAAAAGCCTGGGGACCTGGATAAGCTTGCCTGTGCATCTGGAAACTATGCCACAGCGATTTTTCACCATCCTGAAACCAAGAAGACATGGGTGAAGCTACCTTCAGGCTCTAAGAAAGTGATCTCCTCTGCAAACAGAGCACTGGTTGGTGTTGTTGCTGGAGGAGGTCATATTGATAAACCCATCCTTTTTTTTTTTTGGCAGGGCAATTGGGGTTAAGTGACTTGCCCAAGGTCACACAGCTAGTACATGTGTCAAGTATCTGAGGCTGCATTTGCACTCAGGTCCTCTTGAGTTCAGGGCTGGTGCTCTACTCACTGCGCCACCTAGCTGCCCCGATAAACCCATCCTTAAGGCAGGTCGTGCCTACCACAAATACAAGGCCAAAAGAAACTGCTGGCCTCGTGTCGGGGATGTGGCCATCAATCCTGTGGAACATCCCTTCAGAGGAGGTAATCACCAGCATATTGGAAAACCATCCACCATTCGAAGAGATGCCCCAGCTGGACGCAAGGTCAGTCTCGTTGCTGCCTCACGCGTACTGGTCAACTCCAGGGTACCAAGACTATACAGGAGAAGGAAAACTAAAGTAGAGAATCCTGACAATAAAATTATTTTGGAAATTGTATAAATAGAATCATATTTATAATTCACTAGTGGTTGCTTTAGAATTTGGAACCTTACAACAATGCTGTGGGACTAGGTAACATTAATTGCTATTTAAATAGGACTTTTATATCAGGGGAAAAACCCAGGGCCTCTTGACTTTGAGACCAGTAAGTTCTTAAATCCCCATCAGTAAATAATTTAAGCACATAATATTCCTTTCTTTCTCCTCTCCCCCCACCCCATATGTACATTAAAATACACATTTTTAGAAGGATTAGCTAAATGTGAAATATTGAACTACAGTCATTAGCTCTCAAGTCACAGTGCAAAAGGAAAGATACCAATTAGGAGGCTACCATAGTAAGTCTGGTGAGTGGTAAAGTATGCCTGAACTGGGATGGTGGCTATACGGGGGTAGAAATGAAAGATTAGCTAGATGGATATGAAGAGTCAAGGATAATACCAAGTTTGTGATCCTCCTGAGGTCAGGAAATTCAAAAGAAGGTGAACTTCCAAGGGAAAAAATGAGGAATTCTGCTTAGGACTCATAACATATAGGTAAGAACTATTAAGTCACCAAGTGACCAGCTGCGGGGAGGAGACATGACTGGGGTGAAACCAAAGAGAATATCAAGGAACCAGAAGAAAGAATGGACAACAGTTGATTGCTGAAGGAAGGGCATAAGGGTTTGAAGGGAACACTCTCCATTAAGCGAAGCTAAAATACAAGAGAACTTGGAACTACAGGAGCACTTAGAAGCATGGTGGTCCAGAGAAGTTAGTTTGGGGGAAATGTGATGTCATCTCTTCTTGTACTTCTTGTGTCAATGAAAAGGGGGGGGTGGGCGGGTGACCACAGCCCATTTTTGCCTTTGTGGCTGCTCTGGAGGATTGGGTCAGGTTAGGTTCTTGTCCTGCTGTGGACTCATTTCTGGTATAATGGATCTAGTAGGACCTGAGAATTCAAATGAATAATCCTATTAATAACACCTAGCGATCCCCAGGTAAAAGGCAGTACATAAGGCAGTGATGGTGGCACAGTTGATAAAGTGCAAGGCCTGAAGTCAAGACTTCTTCCTGAATTCATATGCAGCCTGCCAAGTCTGAAAACTGACCAAAAAAATGACAAGTTGTGTAACTGCTGCTAACTCTCACAAATGATATCACAACCACAGCTGACTCTTAAGAAATAAAAATACAAAATAGGGCCAACAGTGGTCATTAAAAAAAAACAAGGAGGGCATTTCAAAAGATATGATAGGCTCATGCAGAGAGAGGAAAGCAGAACCAGGATACCAATCTGCACAAAGATTATATCAAAGTAAATGAAGACTACACAAAAAGGCAATCAAATTCATACTGAGTGCAATGATTGACATTGGCTGGAGAGGACGGGGATCCACAAAGGTCAAATGTTCTGCTTGGCACTGGAGAAAAGAATCAGAGAATGAGTGGAAGTTGCAAAGAGGAAAATTTAAGCTTGATGTCAGGTGCACTTATATATGTACACACACAGACACACAGACACGGACACAGACACAGACACGGACACACATACTTTAAGGCTTGTCAAGTATTTTACATGTTATCTCTTTTGATAATGTATGGAAAAGATCCAGTTTGCCAGTGTCCCACTTAAAGTCTTTGCCCTCAATGAATTCACCATCCAATATAGATAATGATGAAAGAGATGTCAAGGATATCCATTAAACACATACATAATTATGCAAGAAATGAGACAAGTGCATTCATGAGGCTACTGAGGGAGGCTCGGTCATCCTAGGAAGCCAATGCTTCAGCAGATCAACAATCTCATTCCTATAGGTGTGCCCTCCTTGAGTATATATCACAAGCCATGCACAAACCAGCCTTCTCATGCTAAGCCAGTTTTGACCGTTCATCCACAAAGGTTCTTCCCAGCATTCTGGAGGTGTTCTTCCAGGTGTTTTTGTATGTTTGTTGTTATTGTTGTGAGGTTTTTTTGTTTTGTTTTGTTTTTACATTTCACAGGTAAGAGAAAAGCATCCGGATTGTCTATCTGTTATACCTCATTCTCATACATGGACAGTCCACCCATTTTTCCAATCTCATGTTTTCTCAATGATATATTTTATGCCTTTTAATAATAACAGCTAGTATTTGTGAAGCACTATACATAGGTTATCTCATTTGGCCTTCACAACAACACTGTGAGGTAGGGGATATTATTATCCCCATTTTATAGCTGAAGAAACTGAGAGAGGTTAAGTGACTTGACCAGAGTCATAGAGCTAAGTAAGAGCCTGAAACAGAATTTGAATCCACATCTTCCTTATTCCAAGTCCATCACTCCGTCTACTCTACCACCCAGCTGCTTCTTGTTTAGCATAACTTGCCACCTCTTTAGCATAGGATATCTATGGAAATATGCTATAGTCTGTTCTTGGACTCCATTAGTCTTTGAATCACCTGCTCATTGGAATCCTTGGAGATGGTGGTGTTCCAAATTTTACAGTCACACAGTATTATTAGAGGAATATTTGGGGGTCCTGAGGGGGAAGTGGTTCTTTGCACAGAAGAACAACTTGTAGTGGTTTAAAAGACTACACAGTTTCCCAAAGCAATTCATTCCACTGTTTTCTTCAATCCCTAATATCTGTATATACTGATTGACATGCTAACTCAATGAACTAGCTATCCAAATGCTTGTCTGGACATTAAGTAGTTTTCATCCACTTAGTTTTTTCTGTATGGACTGTTAAGCTGATTTAATTTGAGTAATCAGAGATCTCACTGAGAAGATCCTATCAAATGACCAGGAAGAAAACTACTGTGAAGGATACAAGGAGAACTTTTAACTGCTTCCTACTATGAGATAAGCCACAGATAACTAAGCAGACACAAATATTGCGCAGTTACCAGGTTACATTAATTTTGGAGTCAGGAAGATCTGGATTTGAATGCCATCTCAGATATTTACTAATTGTGTGACTCTGGACAAGTCAATTAATGTCTCTGGATCCCTGTATCCTCATTTCCAAAATAAAAGGACATAAACTCAACCACCTCTTAAATTCTTTCCATCTTTAAATCTATGATCCTATTAATAACAGAGCTGGGATAGGAATCCAGGTCTCCTGTCTTTGCTCTGTCAATGCTCTTTGCACTGTACCCTAATGTTCCTAGATAAGCACTGTGTTAAACATTGTTTAATTACTGCTGCTGCTGCTGCTGATGTTTGTCGTTTGTTTTCAAAGAGGACCATTGACATCACAAGTGATGTCTTGGCTTGAGCGTGAATTGGATTTAAGTGAGGCACAGCTGCACAAAGTCATCAGCTTCACTCTCTCTTCCAGAGTCATCAGAATCCAGTGGCAGGACAAAAGTCAAGTTTTATTCCATAAATTAAAAATGAAATTAAAAAAAAATAACTGGTGATGGCTCAGGATGCAGTGGATCACCTTGATGTTTTCCTTAGCTGGCCAAGTTCTAACTGCTCCACAGTGCCTGCTTCAGCTGCTTCCATGGCCATTGGGAAAAATTGCTCTCATACAGCCATTCCATGGCTGGGGGGCGGGGGGAGGGGGAGAAGTCTTCATATGTGTGGGGTAGATATCCCCCTAAACACTAGGAATACACAGAAAAGCAGAAATAGCTCCTGCCCTCAAGGAGCTTATAGGCTAATGGAGAAGACAACATGCAACTAAGCTGGTGCATATAACATATATTCTGAAAATGGAAAGTCCAGTGAGGGAGACTAAGAAAAGCCTCCTGCTTCTTGACAGTAATGATGAGTCCCTCAGATTCTCAATTTGAGAGATGGCTAGAGTAGAATGTTACAAAGGTGGTTTTCATTATGTTGTGTTCAGTAAGCAACTCCAGCTTTGTCACCTAGAAACAATCCTTTGGTGTATCCTTGCAATTCAAAGCACTCCAGTGTTCCTTCCATTTTGCTGTTCCATTAAACCCTGTCCTACAAGTGAGAACATACCAATGGGAAGTCAGCCTACAATAACAGGGAATACTAGTAGAATCAGCCTGTCAGTTTTGACATTTTTCAAGCTCAAGGGGATTTCCAGGCTCATGTTTTCAGTAAAGGATTCAGTTTGTGAAATGTGTCCTGTTTCACTCACATCTTGACCTATAAATGGCAGATCTTGAAGGCCACATTGATAGGCTAAAAAAAAATAACCATTTTGGACAAAATTTCTACAAGGATACACTAGATAATAATGCCAATGTTGATGACTCTTGCTAATAACAAAGACAACAGCTCACGTTTAAAAAGTGATGTTTTGTAAAGCGTATTACATACATTTTCACTTTTGATCCTCAATGAATCTGAGACATTGAATGAATGCAGTGGCCATTTCTGAATTAGCGATTAATATGGAATTACAATCATAGGATCATAGAACTAGAACCAGAAGGAACCTCAAAGGCCATCTAGACCAACTAGATGAAGAAATGAAGAAGACCTAGGGCATTCTGGGCTCAAAGCAGCATTCATTTCTAGGTATAATAACCTACTAATTCATTATTTGGAGTTATATAATTTAGTAATAGATTTAGTAATATTAATTTCTTTATATAAGTGGTTCAGGCAAGTCATCTCTCCTTTCCTAGCCTCAGTTTGTTCATCGATAAAATGAGGGGGTTGGATTCAATGATCTCTAAGGTCCCTTTGAACTCTGAAATTCAATGGCTTTATAATTTTATATACATCACGTGGCAGATGTTATCAGAAAGGAGATTAATCACATGTGCCTTTCTTACAAGGTAATACAGACATCTGCATTGTCATATACACTCGTGGTTTCACATTGAACTTTGACATTTATGACGAAAGTTCAAATACATCACCAAAGTTCAAATATATCACCCTTAAAACCTCAACATGAAACCACAGGGGAATAGTAAAAAGCAATTCAATTACAAACCCCAAAAAAAGTTACTTTAAAAAGAAATCTATGTAAAGGAAAGGTTTTTTATAGGCAGGAAATTCTTAATGATGTCATTGACAATGATTTGGTGACAGAAAGCAGTTTTTAAATAGTTATACACTGTGGCTACAGACGAATAGTAGTTTGTGTTTGCTGCAGGGGAGAACAACCAGCAAATCTGTACTTTTGGCTGTACTTTTGTGTACACTTATATTTCCAGAATCAATTGCTTTTCTTTTCTTTTTTTTAAATGGAAAGTTTCCAACCTTAATGAGAAATGTTGTTATACTGAAGTATTTAACAAGCCTGGCTTCCTCGACTAAACAGAAAGACTGGTAAAATTCACACATACTTACAACAAACAGCTGGTTTTTGTAGACTGCAAGTTTGAAATAAGTCAATAGTGTGGCATAGAAACCAGACAAATTAATGTTATATTAGGTTGTAGTATGAGAAACATTGTTCTGGTCCCACTAAATACCTTATGGTTTTGAGATTCAAGTAAAGGAAGTTACCACAATCATGGAAGATTTGGGGATTTTTTTTTCAACTATTTTAAAAATGTTTTAAGGGTTTTTGTTTGTTTTACATTGCTGTCACTTCCCAAGAGAATCTTCTCTCAGCACAGAGAAATACGGTAAGGTAAAACAAACCAATATAGCTGGGTCACAATGAATGCAAATTCAAATAATGCAAAAATTGAGTGAAAATTATAAACTGATACCATTCTATATTTAATGTAAGCCACAATTCAATTAGTGCAATTGAGCTAATCGAGAGTTTTTACACACCAGTAGTTCATCAAGCCACACTTGCTTATTGTCAAGGGTAGATGTAATGTGTTACTGTGAACCATATTAACTACAGTTGTGTTATTTTTTTTTATTAAGAACTCTTAACAAAATGGACAAAAGGAAGAATACTTTAGATGGAAACACTGCTAGCATACACAAAAGAAGAGGTTTGTTATTACATTAGAACAAAAATCTGGTACAATTAAGTGGCATGAACATGGTCATAGTAAGTTGAAAACAGGACAAGAAGCCAGAAGTCTTGAATCTACAATATGGGATATGACAACACAAAGTAAAAGAAAGACCGAAAGTTGCATCAACTTTTTATAGTTTGCAAACAACTACAAGAAGTAGAGGTGTTACAGTAATAGAAATGAAGCATCTTTTAGCCATATGGATCAAGGATTGCCATCAAAAAATCATTCCGTTTGGCAGAACAGCCATTCAGACAAAACTTCAAGTTCATTTAAGGTAGTGAAAGAAAATAGAAATAAACTGGAGAATGAAGAAACTTTTATCACAAGTTTTGTATGAGTACTATGACTTTAAAAACCAAGTTCAATTGCATAATGTTAAAATTATTAGAGAACTGGCTAGTGCAGATGAGGACAGGAAAGCTAAATGGCCTGATGTTTTGAAAAAAATAATTAAAGAAGGTGGAGACACCAATCAACAAAATTTTAATATGGATGAAACAGGTTTAACAGTAAAAAAAATACCTTTCAGAACTTAATTTCTAGGGAAAATAAAACTCAACCTGGATTTTAAGTATCTAAGGATCATCTAACATTTTTATTTGGAGGTAATGAAGAAGAGGATTTTAAATGAATACCAGTGCTTGTTTATCATTCTCACAATCCGTGGGGTCAGAGAGGCTTACAATCACTGATCACTTCCGGTTCTTTGTTGGTCAAATAAGAAAGCATGGGGCGACTGTTTTTGAAGACTAGTTTTCTAGTTATTATAGCCCAGCTGTTGAAGTATTCTGTGAGGACAAAAATATCACATTTAAAGCATTACTGATTTTACAAAATGAAAAGTCATCCAACTACATTTGGTTCATTGTGTAAGAATGTGGAAATGCAAATTCTCTGAGATATGGATAAAGCTCAATGTACCTACCAGCCTATGTAAGGAAATTTAAAGAATGACAACTCAGTCTATGCTGCTAAAACATTTTAAATGATGAGAATGATGTTTTCATCTTTAATCAGTGTAGGCTTTTCTTTAGGTATTTTAGTAATGTTTCTTAATTTTTTAATTTTGCTTTTTATAACAACTCTATTACTATGTAATAAGCTCGAATCAGAAATATATTTTTCTTATTCTTTGCTATTATATTATGTTAATAAATGGAGTTTTAGAAACTTACTTTAATATTTTGTCTTTGCTTATTTCCATTGGATTGGAACCAATTACCAGGTGGTGCGGCATTCAGAGCACCAACTTAGAGTCGGAAAGACCTGTGTTCCAATTTGACCACAGACGCTTCCTAGCTGTGGAAACCTAGGCAAGTCACTTAACCTTTGATTGCCTCAGTTTCCTTATCTGTAAAATAAGAATAATAATAGTACCTACCTCCCAGGGTTATTGTGAGGTTAAAATGATATAATAAATGCAAAGTGCCTGGCATACAGTAAGTGCTAAGTGAATCTTAGCTATTATTAATTACTATTGTTTTATATGTAATTATAACCTTGAATAGTGTGAATATGACAAATAAAACCAGTTCCTGGGATTAATTATCCACCCTGATCTAGTCAAACCCCCTCATTTTATACATGAGGAAAGTGAGGCCCAAGTTGGTTAAAGGACTTCCTTAGTATTGCTAGATGATCATCAGTTTAGGGTGTAGCAGAAAACATTCTTATTTAGATGAAGTTTGGAAGAGATGGCCTCTGATGGAGGCTCCTTCCAACTCTGTGATTCAGTAAGTGCCAAAGCGCAATACTGGGCTCTCATAATCAGTCTTTGTTGAAGTGGAAAAGGACTATGCATTCTATTAATAGAATGAACAGTAGGTGCTCAATTAATTGAATGTTGTTGTCGGTCCTTTGTCCTCAAAGTGGAGCCAATGACATCATAATGTTGGGGTCAAGGTACAATGCATTCAACTGATCAGTCCAATATGAGTGCAGAAGGCTCAGGTTCAGATCAGGCACAAATTGTCCATTTGAATGTTTGGGATGGAAATGTCTCTAGGCTTGCACATCTCATGTTTCCTTTGTGCTACTGCAATTCTGCTTTGCTCATAGAATACAGTGCCTTTTTGGATGGGGGCATGCCATGCTGGGCGATCCTAGGCCAGCATCTCCTGGTATTAAAGACAAGTTTGCAGACTAGGTTAGGCCTGTTTGTAAAACCCACACCATCTTCACAGAGTTCCTCATCGCAATGGCCACTCCAGAAAAGCCTGTACCCAACTTCAACTGCAGTAAATTGGTCTTCATTTGCTGGCTTTGTCTGCTACTTGGAGTAAAATAATAAAATAGCGGGGCTTGGGGGATGTCTTGACTTGCAAGTGAATTGGATTTAAGTGAGGCAGAGCTGCACAAAGTCGGCCTCACTCTCTCTTCCAAGTCATCTAAGTCCAGTGGCAAGACAAAAGTTAAGACAACTGCCGATGGCCTGGGATGCAGTGCATGACCTTGGTGTCTTTGATGTCTGACCAAGCTGTAAACACCCCACAGTGCCTTCCTGGCCCATTGGAACAAATTGCTCTCATCTACCCATTCCAATGAGGAAGTCTTCAGTGCTTAGACATCCCCCTAACTTACCAGTGGGTTTGAGGCCCATCAGTCACCTTCAACCTGGTTTAGCCCATCTTCCCAGACAGTTTTACCAGGGTAAATGTGCTCTAGCTTCTTGGAGCCACGGATAAGAGTTGAGTGACAGATGGGCACCAAAGGTACATGAGCAGCCCTGAAAAGGGCTCAGCAGTCCTCATAGCAGAGGCGCTAGTCCTCCCTGGACATCCGATACACCCCAATTAATAGAATAGAACAAGCATCAAAGAAGGCGCAGAGCGTCAAGGAAAAGACAGTCTAGTTAGGTTTAGGAAAATAGGGCATGAGTGTGTGCAAAACTAAACAACGAAATAGACAATGGAAAATGGTCAGTGGAGTAATATAAACATTAAGTCCAGCAAAATACTCAAGAAATTTGCTGCTTAATTGTCATGCATATTTTTATTACAAGAGACAGCTGGTCCTAAAGAATCTAAGATCTATTTCCTCCATTACTCTGGACAACTATTTATTTCCTCTACAAAAAAGAAATGTTGAATATGCATGCAGTGAGGATTCTGCCCTGATTCTGTGAGAGTTTGAAGGGATCAGGGTGTTGCTCCCAGCCATGTGCCAGGCACTGAGCTAAGTGTTTTACAAATATTAGCTCATTTGATCCTCACAACTCTGGGAAGTAGATGCTGTAATTATGCCCACTTTCCAATTAGTGAAACTGAGGCAAATAGAAGTTAAATGACTTGCCCAGGGTCACATAGCTAGTAAGTGAGGCAGAATTGGAACTCAGGTCTTCCTGACTCCAGGTCCAGCGCTCTATCTACTGTGCTCCTGGCCTGCCCCTGTCCAGGAATCACTGTAATGGATGTAGAGGATACCTATCATTGTACAGCCTCCCCTAATTTCTTACAGAATATTTGAAGGGGCCCAGTTTTCCCCTAATAGTTGTGTCCTGTCTAAGGGGCTCACTGTACATTCACGTCCCTGTAGAGTATGGATTTTTTCTTCACATTCACTAGATCTTAATCCTAGTCAAGCGAAGATTCTAGGAATACAGACAAGACAGAATCAATAATAATCACGCAGTCAATAACCAACCGTGGTTTCATACCTTTTATGTTTTTTCTCATACAGTCATTGAGGAAATTTGTTTTTCTCAACTAAGCACATTTACTGCAAAGAATCTGTTTTTCTTTCTTTTTTCCCCATGAGATGGGGAAGGGGGGAAGAGGGGAAGAAAAAAGATGTTTGTTAATAT
Source organism: Trichosurus vulpecula (assembly GCF_011100635.1). NCBI lineage: Eukaryota > Metazoa > Chordata > Mammalia > Diprotodontia > Phalangeridae > Trichosurus > Trichosurus vulpecula. The sequence continues at coordinate 109,757,239 of NC_050573.1, forward strand.
TTCTTAAAATAGAAAGCAAAGGGCTCTACAGATACAGAATAGTACATTCATTTCACTGTATTATTCATTTGATTTGGTTGTTTTAATTTGTTATAAGATGCCTTTTATGGGGTGGGAGTAAACTATAAAAGTTCGTAATGGTTAAAAAAAACACATCAATAAAACTTTTTTTTAAGTGTATCTGTCAATTTTATTCAGTTCTTTCTTTGTTCCCCAAATAGTGCTTCAACAGACAAGGTTAAGAGGGGAGGATGCAAGAGATATAAAACATAATCTCTTTCCTCAACAACTCTTCGGAGAAACAGGACTTAGGCACACAAAATTAAAAAAATAATACCACTGATTCTGGTGACTTTAGGCTCTAGGTTAAAAAAAAAAATAAAAAAACAAAAAAGATCTCAGTGTCTGAGTAGATGCCAAATTCAATATGAGTGAGCAGTGTCATGTGGGAGCCAAAAAGCTATATGACCTTGGGCTGCATTAAGAGGGTCATATTGTTAAGTCGTGACCTCATTTGGGGTTTTCTTGGCAACTAGAATGGTTTGCCATTTCCTTCTCCAGGTCATTTTACAGATGAGGAAACTGAGGCAAACAAGGTTAAGTGACTTGCCCAGGGTCACACAGCTAGGAAGCATCTGAGGCTGGATTTGAACTCAGGTCTTCCTGACTCCAGGCCCAGCCCTCTATAGAGACAGTCCCAATCTACTCTGTCTTCATCAGGCTTCATCTGGAATATTGTGTTCAGTTCTGGGAGCCATAGTTTAAGAAGGATGATTGATAGCTAGAGAGTAGTCAGAGAAAGGCGATCAGAATGGTGAAGGGCCTTAAGTAAATGACATAGAAGATCAGCTGGGACTTGAAACCAGATCTCCTGACTCCAGTTTTGTCATCGTGTCGGATAAATTAACATCCCCCCATAGTAGCTCACCTTGCCCATTCCCAAGGAAGAAAAAGACGTTTAAGTGAGCTATGACTGGAATGCCTCCCAACCCCCACAGACACAGAGTACTGAGGGAGGGAGCTTTATCTATGGGCGGGGTTTTCAGTTTGGTTTTGAACTTTCCCAGACCCAGAAAGGCTACAAATGGTCTTTCTCACCCAAGCAGAAAATCCATGAACAGGATGACTCCCCCCAGCTACCCTGTATTTCATTTCATGTGTTGATTTGTACTTATTCAAGTCACAGTTATTCTGTATGCACTAATTAAATATATATGCACATACATATGCATGTGTACATATGTGTGTATATATATATAATATATACTTCACCAATATTCTCCAATATATATAATATGCACTTCTCTAATTATATAGATCTGTATACATGTAAGCGTATATTATATGTGTCCCGTATTGTGTAAATATGTGTGCCTGTTTATACGTACACTTATGCATGTATGTATCATTATCTCCTGGTCAGAGTATAAGCTCTTCAATAATGTGAATTATTTTGTTCTTTTTACTTGTGTCCCCTGAGCCTAGTACAGTGTTTAGCACATAGTAGGCAGCTAATAAATGCTCGTTGGTTGATTGACTGATTAAGAGCTACACAACATAGGTTGACAGAACTAGGGTGTCCTCTACCAAGATGGGCCCAGCAGCATTACTGCTCCCTGGTGGCTTAAGAGATCCAGGCGTGGGAACCAGACCTCTGGTATCTTCCTCCCCCACCTAGAAGATGGGAGACCTGGTAAGGTGATGGGGGTGGGGGATTCATTGTGTGACAGTGTTCCACACCCTGGGGCTCTGACCTAGATAGAAAGGTGACAACCAACAGATCCTCCCAGAACCTCCTGGATGTCTCCCAGTCTAGTTTTGACCTGTAGCACCAGAGAAAGCCAAGTTCACTTGCTCTACAGGTTAAAGAAAATATCCCAGAAATCTCCCTGACTGAAAGAAGGAAGAATGATAGGCTTGTAAACAGATGCCAGCAATACCTCCCTAATTTCTGAGAGACAATGACAGAGAGAAACCTTCCTGTTCTCTGGTCCCTCCTGGACTGGAGGGGTGGAGACAAGGGAGACTCAAACAATACTGACCCTACCATGCCTGAGGTATGCAGTCTTTCACCCCAGGCATCTCAGACCAGCCAAATGTGAAACTGAGGAAATCACTGACAATTGCCATCTAATGGCAACCAGTCAGCCTTGTTCTTCGTTACTATATTATATTGATGGTTTAGATTTATGTCTCAATGTCACTTCTCATAAACACTATCCCCCACACCATACCACCCACAGAACTCTGTCATAACAAAGAAAAAAAGATGAGTAAAACATCCTGGCAAAGCAGCCAACACTAACAGTATGCAATAATCTGTAATCATAGGTCACCGCCTCTGGAATCCTATGGTCTGGGTTCAAGCCAACCTCTGTCATTTACTGACCTTAGAAATGTCACTTAAACTCTCTGATCCTCAGCTTTCTCGCCTGTGAAATGGAGATGTTAGACTCTCAGGTCTCTTCCGGCCCTAAATCTATGCTCTCATGTTTCCTTGTTTTACAGATGAGAAACTGAGGCAAAAGAGGGTAAATGTGCATCACCTGAATTCTGATGTCTCGTAGCATTATTCTCCTTTACATTACTGTCATCACTATGTATATTACTCTCCTGGTTTCACTTTCTTTATTCAGTATCACTTCATACCATTTTCTTTCCCATGTTATTCCTAATGCTTCCTAATTTTTTTTAATAGGCCCATGATTTCATTGATACAGGGAGTTCCTGTGCAGAAACCACCTCTACCAATGCAGATATACAACCACCTTAGAGAGCTGCCTGGGGCACTGACATCAAGTGTTGGGTCACACAGCCAGCACGTATGTGTCCAAGATGAGATATGTCTCTATGTATGGTGAAAAGAAGATTGGATCTGGATCCTTGGGCAAGGTGTCTCCCCTCTTTGAGTCTCGGTTTCATCAGCTCTAAAATGAGTTTTAGACTTGGCCATTCAGTTCTAACATCGTAGGATTGTACATCCCGGGTGATTGTTCCAATAAAGGAAAAAAAAAAAGAAATAAAACATTTCAAACTGTTTAGGGAAGAAAAAAATAGGAGAAAAAAGAAGAAAATTATAAATGAGAAAGAAAAGGGAAAAGGGGAGGAAAATCAATCAACGCATTTATTAAACTCCTACTATGTGCTCTACTAGGCACTGGGAATACAAACGGCAATACAGAAAAGTTCTTGCCATCAAGGCTTTTACATTCTATAGGGGAAGACAATATGTACATTCACAATTATATATAAAATGTAGATCAAATAAATACAAGGCACTAACAAGGAAAGAAACTGGAAAGGGTTCAGGTAGAAGATGGCTCATGAATTGTGTTTTGAAGAAAACAAGAGATTCAAAAATGGTGAGAAGAGAAGAAAATTCATGCCAGGCATGGAGGAAACTCGACACAATGGCATGGCGACAAGACATGGAGTACTGTATGTGAGAAACCACAAGACTGGTTTGGCTGGATTGTAGAGTATGTGAAGGGAAGTTATGTAAAAACTAAGTTGGAGGGGCAGCTAGGTGGCGCAGTGAGTAGAGCACCAGCCCTGGAGTCAGGAAGACCTGAATTCAAATTTGACCTCAGACACTTGACACACTTACTAGCTGTGTGACCTTGGGCAAGTCACTTAATCCCAATTGCCCTGCCCAAAAAAAGCACTAGGTGAGCATTTTAACAAAGGGCTATTATTAGGATGGTGGAAAAGGAGGAAAAGTGGGGATAAGATGGGAAAAGAAGGAAAGAGAATATAACACATCAATATAGCATGTTAAGACTCACAAGAGATCTATGAAGTAAGTATCAAGGGTGCTATTATTCCTGATATATGGATGCGGAAATGTGTTCAGAGAACTCAAGTGACTTGCCCAGGATTTCATGGCTAACAAGTATCTAAGCCGACATTCAGATCCAAGCCTCCTGACTCCAAAGAAAAGAGGGAAGAGAGGGGAAGAAGGAAAGCAGGGTGAGAAAAGAGCATGTATAATCCACAAACAGCAACTGAAAGAAATAAAAAGTTAGCAGGGATTGATTTCGCCTTAGGCTTTGCCAACTTGCTCTTGCCAAGGGGGCTAATTCAACACACATGACTATCCACACTGCACTTGTAATTCAGGGCTCCGAGCTGAGCAGCACTATTCCAAAATGACAAACTAAGCATTGGGTTTCCTGACCTGGAAATCATACTAACATACTCCATGTGCTGTAAACAAATCACAAAACAGGAATGACTAACAGAAGGGCTGCTACTATCCGGGGGCATTCCCCAAGGAGTAGCTGGTCACATTCGACCGTTGACCCCATGAGTTAGAAAGTCCGCTTTAAGTGGGCAAGAGTCATACTCAATCACACAGCTCCTCTTACTTCTAAAGACAAATTCCGTAGTAGTAGTGGTCCTTAGTGTACCCAGCTCCTTACAAGCAATCCTATTTCTAATGGGTTCACTGAAAGGGGGGAAAAGATTTCCTAAGAATTTAAAGTTGTCCCAAAGTGAAATGGAATGCTGGAGGAAGTAATGAGAATCATCAATGCAAATCTTTTCTCAAAGGCTGGATGACCATTTATTTGGGGTATTGTAGAGGGGATTTCTGCTCAGTTACAGGTTGGACTAAATGAATCTCGAAGTCTCTTTCCTCTCTGAAATTCTATGATCTCCCTGTTGATGGAAGGTTTGTAATTTGCTTGGCTCATGCCTAGGTTTTGAAAGGTAAGGTGACTCCCTGCTCCGTCTGTGTCCCCATCTGACATGGATCAAGGATACAGAATCGGCTGACAGGGCTGTGCTGGTCCCTCTTGAGTGAAGTCATGGCTAAAATAGAACTTCTGACATGGATGAGCAAAAATACTTACTTCCTTGAGTATTCCTCTACCAAACACGGAAAGGGAAAAGGAAATATTCCTGTAGATCTGTACAGAAGCTCTCTCCAAGGAATCAACATGGGTTGGAGAGGAGCCTAGATTCCATGACTCCTCCCAAGTCAGCAGTTAGCTCTGTAAAGCCAAGCCCTGCATTGCAGTGAAAACAGGATATAAGACAATGTGATAGGATATACATAAATGATACAGATGCAGTGTACTGTGGTGGCTAGAGCAGAGAGTAGGAACTAAAAGACCCGATAGTACCTGGAAAAGAATAAGAGCTTAATTCCTTTGGTTGTAATTCTTCTTTACAACTAGACTATTATGTAAATAAATTCAATGCGAAGGTATATGTAGAACCTACATTGGATTACATTACAGTCTTGGGGGGAAGGGAGGAGAGGGAGGGAGAGAAAATGTGGAACCCAAAAACTTGTGGAACTGAGTGTTGTAAACTAAAAATAAAAAAACAAATTTATTTTTAAAAAAAGAGAGCAAAGAATATGGATTGTGAATGAATATGTAAATAATGAGAAGTCTGCTGCAAAAACAAAAGAGCAAGAACTTAATAAATGTTTATGCTTTAGCCCTACTCCCTAAGTGGCTCAAATATCTCCCTCCCTCCGCTTATTTCCTCCCTTCCTCTCTTCCTCTGTTCTTTATCACTTCATCAGGTGCTGGGACTTTCATGTTAGAAAGAATTCTCACCCATACATACAGCTGATTTTCTATTTAATTTGTACACTCCTATTCTGTTGCTAAGAAAGTTTCCAAAAGTTGACCCAAAAAAATTTTTTTATAAATAAAAATAATTGATTTACAAAGAATCAATTTGGGTTTTATATATGACTGCTATGTGACCTTTAGCAATACTTCCCCTCACTGGGCCTCAACTTTCTTACCTGTCTAATAAGGATGTTGCAGCAGAGGGTCTCTAGGTCTCTTCCAACTGTAAAATTCTATATAATCTATGCTATGATGAATCAGAGGGGACTAAATTTCAAGTCAGAGGAACTGGATTCCAATCCTGACTCTCCTTTTTATAATAGGGAACTCCCAATGAAAAAGTTCCTGCAATTTATAGTCTTACACCACCCTAGAGCACTGAGAAGTGCCCAGGCTCACAAAGCCAGTCTGCATTGAAGACAGGACTTGAACCCACATCTTCCTGGCTCCAAGAACAGCTCTTTATCTATCACTATGTCACATTTCTTTTCAGTATCTCCAAGCCTCTGTTAAATGTGGGGTGTTGGAATAGTGATATTTAAAATCCTTTCCAACCCCCCAAAACAGGTTCTCTGCTTTTTGATGACAGAACCCAAATCCAACCTGCCCTTCAAGACCCAACTCAAGCCCTATCTTCTCCACAAAGCCTATCTTGCAGACTGTAATTCCAAATGACCCCCACCCTCCCCTAAACTCACAATACCCCTCTCTCTCTCTTTGGGTCTTTGTGTACTGAGAAGAGACCTGAAGAGGGATTCAGATGACCTAGACTGCAGACCTGACTCCAAAGCTGGCTCCAAAGTTTCCTAGGTGTGAGACTGAGTAAGTAACTTAGCCTTCCTAGATTCCTCATCAGGGAAGGATGATAACATGTAAATTACCTATATCACAGGGTTGTGCCAGGGAAAGAAAGCCCTTTACAACCTAAAAAAAAGCCTTTGGAATTTTAAAGCTTCTGCCTTTGCATTTCTAGAAAATCATTCAATATTTCCTTTTGATCCTCCTAATTTCAGTCAGGATCTGAAGTTGAAGGCTATCCCCATGACAACATGGTTTTTTGTTTGAAACAACAATAACCCATGTTTAATTTTCTTTCTTCAACAGCTGAAATATTACTCTAACTTCTACTAAATTTTACTTAACTTTTGTAGACCTACATCAATTCATCTGTAAAATCAGAGGAGAGAACCAGAGTTCTCCTAGCTCTAAATGTCAGAACTCATGGCTTATAGGGACATGATCATGGGTAGCAATGAAAGGGTGCTGAAACAGACTGGGGGCAGGGAGGTGGGGTGGGGGTGGGGGGAGTTGATGGATTTCCCATGGAATAGGTGATAGCTGTTACCACACTTCTCCATGCCATGAAATCATCTCACCTCTTCACTTTCTCCCTCAAATTTTCCTTTTTGTAACTCATTTCTACTGGCTGTACTATGAACTTTACCTCCCACACATCCTCCCCGCTGTCATAGTGTTGTTATTAAAGCAACCTCCAAAGCAAACGTTTCATGCCTTTCCTGTCTGCTTACACAAGGCCCTACCCCAAGGACTTCAAAGCCCCTGATCTTCCGTTAATGGTGCTATATTCAGTTTAAACTACTTTTTTTTGGAGGGGGGCAATCAGGGTTAAATGACTCGCCCCAGGTGGCACAGCTGCCCCCTATATTCAGTTTAAAAAAGAAGAATCCCCCTCATACGGGGTCTTTGCAACATCTTTGGGGGTATGTACACGTGTTCCCTGGGCAACAGAAAGTAGATAGTAAACGGAAGGTGCCATAGTCTGAGAGTCGGGAGACCTGAGTTTGAATCCCAGCTCTAATATTTTCTACCTCTTTGATATGGGAAAGTTCTTTTCTTCTCTTAGGGTCCTCCTCTTTAAAATGAGGGGATTGTACTAGAAATTATTTTGGAGACCTCTTCCTACTCTAGAAAGTCGACAATCCTATTTTATGACCTTGGTTCTAGTCCTAGCTCCTCGACTAACAGTGGGATTCCAGATGGGTCACTGCCACTTCCCTCCCTGGATCCGGTCTTCTTTTCTGTTAAATGAAGGGCTCATTGTACGTGAACTCTAAGGTAGACTCTTGTACATTCTGTGAATCTATCTCCCCCAGAGAAGATGTTAGAGGGAAACCTCTCACATTAAGCTTTATATCAAACCAAAGAAAGAGATTTAGGAAAATGGGGTGGGGGGGTGGGAAGAGGAAGAGTAAAAAAAGGGAGGAGAGGGAACGAGACTAGAAGAAAGGGGGGAAGGACAGTAAGGAATAAGAGAAGAGAAGAGGAGGGGAGAAAGGAAAACAGTGAAAAGAAGGAAGGAATGGAAGGAAGGAAGGAAGGAAGGAAGGAAGGAAAGAAGGAAGGAAGGGAGGGAGAGAGGGAGGGAGGGTAGGAGGAAGGGAGGGAGGAGGGAAGGAAGGAAGGAAGGGAGGAAGGGAGGGAGAGAGGGAGGGAGGGTAGGAGGAAGGGAGGGAGGAGGGAAGGAAGGAAGGAAGAAGGAAGGAAGGAAGGGAGGGGAAGAGGGAGGGAGGAGGGAAGGAAGGGAAGGAAGAAAGGGAGGAAGGAAGGAATTATTAAATGCTCATTGTGTACCAAGGATTGTATTAAGCATTTGGGATAACCACAGAGACAGGACAGATGGCAAGGCCTGATGATCCTCTATCTAACCAGAAGGGATAGATTTATTGACTCCCATTTCATCCAAGCCCTATGAGCAGTCAAGCAATCTGGATACGTTCTGGGTGGCCCAGGAGAAAGAAGCTAGTAGCATAGGAAGAAAAAAGGGAATGGAAGACAAGAAAGAGGGGAAAGAGAAAAGAGAGGGGCAGAGGAGAGATAGACTCAGCTGGTTTCATACAAAGACATGGTTTTTGTTACTGAGCAGGAGAAAAACAATGTTTTCACTTAATTTAGTAGTTAGGCTTGCTACTCTCCAGTTACTAAAACAATGTGATCTGTATCTGATTTACCAATCTGGTAGGTTTTCACATGTTCCTGACTACTTGGAGTTTAAATGTCAGTGGAGATGAGTTAAGGAGAGGATTTTCCCAACCTATAGACAGGTTCAGTTTCACCAGCAGTGTTCCTTGCACAGAGACAATTATTTTTATTTTATTAGGGGTGGGGGAAGAGACTGAAGGGAAGCTGAGGTCAGGACTGCCCAAAAGGCAAGGCAGGAAGATATAGCAGCTTTAAATCTGATTCTGTCATCCCTGGATGAAGTACTTCCCCTGTTAATCTCAGGTTTGAATTTTCCAAGCATAAACAGGTTGAAAATGGATTTCTCATCCAAGCAGAAAACTCACATAAAAACAAATGGACACAACATAGGGAGACAAATCATAGAGCACCTCTGCAAGGAGTGTCCCAGAAGTATTACTGTGCCCTGGTAACCTAGGAGACCCCGGGGGGAGGGGGGAAGGGAGGAAGGATATTTTCCACCCCTATTTAACAGATGATGTTGACATTGAGGTTGATAGACATGATAGACAACATGAGACTGACAGGTGATGGACATTACATGATAACAAGCATGGTATTGCACCATGAATTCTAACTCCAGAGATCCCACTTCATATTTCCATGAGGTCTTCTTCAAGAGGCTCTTCTTGATCCCCTGACTTTCTAGTTGCCTCCCACTAGAAAATTCCTTTGCATCTATCTTGTATTGACTTATTTGTTTCTCCCCAATAGAAGGTAAGTTTCCTAAGGGCAGAGACAGTTTCACTTTTGTCTTTATGTCCCCAGAATCTAGCATAATGTTTGGGCTATACTAAGTATTTAATAAATGCTTGTTGAATAAACGAATCATGGAATCAAGGAGGATACCTATTGGGGCGAGAAAGGAAGACTTTTCAGGTTGGAGTAAGGCGTAATGGATAGGAGTGCCAAGAAATTATGTTGAAGTCATACATATTAGAGACGGAAGGTATATTTAAAGAAGGCTCTAAGATGTTAGGTTAAGTTGTTTAAAAAGGATCCCCAAGGTGATAAGAAGCCATTGTATATTTTTTAATAGGTACCTAGCTAAAAGAGTCAGGATAGGATCATGAGATTCATCATTTATCAAACACCCATCCCCAAAGCTGTTGACTTTAAAACAAAGTTTCTTTTCTCCTGAAGTAGGCAGGAAGTGGGTGTTTTTACCCCCATTTTGAGGAGAAAGAAGTCTCAGGTATGATGACGTTTAAGTGGCTTTCCAAAGCATTTGAGTTGTGAAATCTGGATTCAAAACTCAGGTCTCCCCCTCATGACACAAGAATACAAGACCCCTGAAGTACAACTTCAGGGACACACACTAATTTAGTCAGATGATAACAACGACTCACTTCATGGTTCTATGGTGTTTAACAGTTTACAAGGCATTTTGACATACACCATCACATCTGATCCTGACAACAACCCAGTAAGGGAAGCAGTGCTGATATCCTCCACAAATGAGCAAAATGAAGCCTGGAGAAATTGGCTCACTTAAGGTCACACAGCAATTTAGTGGCAGTCACTTCTTCTGATTTCTGGTTCACATTGTTTCTAGTTCACATTCTTTCCACACTGACTTATCTCTGGCTTCCTTCATTACAGAGAGGCCCAAAAAGATAGTTGAGCTCCTGGCAGTTCTGATGTATCCTACAACAGAAGCCTGGTGTTTCTACGCACAAGAAAAGTGGATGAGGCAACAGTGACGTAAAGTTTACTTGCTAAAGTTACAACACCAGTTACATCACAGAAAGTTATTTGTTAAGTTGTACAGTGTATGCTAAAAACACTGCCTTTGGCCTCTTACCCCCACCACGTGTCCCTGAACTGTGATCACATAAGCTGGAATAGTTCTGGACAGCACCTGAACTGGACAGTGGAGAAATCCTCCCACAAATATCTGGCTGATTCAGGATACAGCACTGGTGATTCATAAAACCAATAGACCAAAGGAGAATGATAAAAAAACAGAAACAGTCAACAGGGATTGTAGGAAAACAGTCACATTAATAGAGTGTTAGTAGAATTGTAGATCTTTCCAACCATCCTTAAAAAAAAAATGGAACTATATGAGAAAAGTCATTAAACAATCAAAAACTTTGGCTCCAGAAATCCTTCTATGGGATGTTTACCCTCAGTGATAGAAGGAAATGCTTCATTTGTATCAAAGTATTTATAACAGCCTCTGTGATAGCAAAGAAGTCAAAACAAAGCAAGTAGATGCCCATCAATTTCCATCAAAGGAACTTACCATCTTCTTCCAGTCACCCAAGTGTGCAATCTAGAAGTCATCTTGACTCCTAACTCTCACTCACCCCATGTAGCCAATTGGCTGCCACATTTTAAGGATTCTACCTCTTCCTCCACGTTTCTTGCACATGTCCCCTTCTCTCTACTCATACCAAAACAACGTCAGTCCAGGCTCTCATCACCTCTCACTTGGACCATTTCAATACCTTTTCAATTGGATAACAACAATATATGCTCCATATAGGTGCCAAATTGTTATTCCTAAAGCAGAGGCCTATCCATGTCACTGCCCTGATCAAAAATCTCTTCACAAACTCGCTCCAACCTGTCTTTCACCTTTAATTATACATGATTACCTTTTTACAGACTCTAGAGAACAGCCAAACTAGTTTTCATGATGTTCCTTACTCTGGGCATTCCATATCCAATCTCTGTACTTTCGTACTAGTTGTTCTCCATGCCTGGCATGAACTCCTTCCTCATTTTTGTCACTTAGAATCCCCTAATTTTCTTAAAGTGCAGCTCAAATGTGACCCACTATGTGAAGACTTTCCGAAAATACCCAACCACTAGAACCTCTCAAACTAGTCTGTACGGATTTTGTATTGTAACGTATTATTGTATATGCATATTTCCATGTTGTCTCCTCCAATCGAAAGTATGCTCTTTGGGGGGCCATTCCATTTTTGTCTTTGGATTCCCAATAGCACCTACAGTGTTTAGCCCAAGAAACAGTGCTTAATAAATGCTCGTTTGTTGACAGATGGATAGATCGATTAAAATGTCACACAGCTGTGATTCATAGAACATTATCCATCAATCAAACACCAAGAATTTTCTTTTTTAAAAATGTTTATTATTAATTTATTTTTTATTTGGGGGGGGGTCTCCAAATTCCCTCCCTTCTTATCATCCCTCCCATCACCCAACTGAGAAGGCAAGCAATATGATATTGCTAGAAACACCAAGAACTAAGGTCTCAGGTGCTGGAGTGGGTGAAGGAAAGCTTTAATGAGATTCTCTAGAAGTGGGCCACCCAGGCTGGAATGCATCAGGGGCCCAGATACAGGAACAAAGCAAGCTTTTGTAAGGTTAATCATTCCTGGTCCATCCCTTCAGAGCTGGGATTGGTCCCGGCTCTTCCAGGTTACAATTTCCCCAATATTGCCATTATGTATTGCTCCTTGACATGCCCTCCCTCCCGGTCATGCAACGCATGTACAGACAATGAGGCTCTAATTTTATGCGGGGTGTGTCGGTTACTATGCATGAAGCTATTAAGCATCCATGCTACAGGTCTAGCTTACCTTTGCCCTACTTTTGATTATAGCTTTACTTCTGAGAATTGTTTTGCCTTTTCTTAGTACTCCCTTCTAACCACACGATGCTATGTTTCTTTTTGTGGAGGCCAAACTTTATCCCTTTCTAACAATATCAATTATACATTTGAAATCATGCAAAAATATATTTCCATATTAACCATATCACCAAAAAAAAGGCAAGAAAAATAAAGTGAGAAAACTATACTTCAATTTGCACCCAGAATTCATCGGTTCTTTCTCTGGAGGTGGATAGCATTTTTCATCATGAGTCCTTAGGAATTGTCTTGGATCATCATAGTGATCGGAATAGCTGTCTTTCACCGTTCACCATCATTACGATATTGCTGCTACCATGACAATGATCTAGTTCTGCTTAATTCACTTTGCATGAATTCATGTAGGTCTTCCCATGTTTTCCTGAAACCATTTCCCTTGTCATTTCGTTTAGACAATAGTACCGTATCACAATTATGTGCCACAAATGTTCAGCCAATCCCCAATTAATGAGCATCCCTTCAATTTCCAATTCTTTGTCACCACAAAAAGAGCTGCTATAAATGCTTTTGTACATATAGGTCCTTTTCCTTATTCTTTGATTTCTTTATGGTACAGACTTAGTCATGGTGTTACTGGATCAAAGGGTATGCACACTTTTATAGCCCTTTGGGCATAGTTCCAAATTTTTCTCCAGAATGACTGGACCACTTCACAACTCCACTGACAGTTCATTGGTGTACCTATCTTCCCCTCATCTCTTCTAGCATTTGTCATTTCTGAGAGGTGTGAGTTAGTACCTCAGAGTTGTTTTATTTGCCTTTCTTTAATCAACAGTAATTTATAGCATTTTCATATGGCTATTGATAGTTTTGATTTCTTGTTCTGAAAAAACTGCCTATTCATATCCCTTGACCTTATCAATTGGAAAATGGTTCTTATTTTTATAAATTAGACTCAGTTCCCTATGAATATATATATATATATTTTCATAAAAGAAGTCTTTATAAGAGGGACGTGCTGTTGATATTACTTCATTGTCTATGGTACCTTTTATCAAAATGGAATTTTCCCTGATTATCTCTTTTAATTGGGTCTATTTTTTATTTTGCTTTGTCTGAGATCATAATTGCTACCTGAAGCATAATAGATTCTGCTCCATCTCCTTATTTTAATGCTGTGTGTCTTTCTATTTCAACTGTGTCTCTTGTAAACAACATATTGTTATATTCTGGTTTCTAATGCATTCTGCTATCCACTTCTGTTTTATAAGTTCTATTTCATTAAATGTCATTTTCCCCCTGAAGGATTATACTCAGTTTTGCTGGGTAAGTTATTCTTGATTGTAATCCTAGCCCCTTTGCCTTCCAGAACATCGTATACCAAGCCCTCTGCTCCTTTAATGTGGAATCCACTAAATCTTGTATGATCCTCACTATTGCTCCACGATATTTGAATTGTTTTTTTTCTGGCTGCTTATGATGTTTTCCCCTGGACCTGAGAACTCTGAAATTTGGCTATAACATTCCTGGGAGCTTTCATTTTGGGATCTTTTCTGGAGGTGATTAGTATATTCTTTTAATTTCTATTTTACTCTCTATACCTAAGATATTGGGGAAGTTTTCCTTTACAATTTCTTGAAATATAATCTCTAGGCTCTTTTTTTGATCATGGCTTTCAAGTAGTTCTATAATTCTTAAATGTTTCACATTTTCTTCTATTCTATTCTTCCTCTATTTTTAAATTCTTTTGACTTTGTTTTATTGTTTCTTAATATCTGATAGAGTCATAAGCTTCCAGTTCCTCAGTTCTAATTTTCAAAGAATTATTTTCTTCAGTAAGTTTTATACTACTTTTCCCATTTGGCCAATTCTGTTTTTTAAGGAATTCTTTTCTTCAGTATTTTCTGTGCCTCTTTTACTAAGCTGTTAATTCTCTTTTCATATTTTTTCATATTGCTTTTTCATATTTTTCTTCACTATCATTTCTTTTTTCAATTTTTCCTCTACTCTTCTTATCTCTTTCTTTAACTCTTCCAGGAATTCTTATTGGACTTGTATCCAATTAGCATTTTTCTTTGAGACTTTGATTGTAGGAGTTTTCACATTGTTGTCTACTTATGAGTTTATGTCTTGGTCTTCCCAGCCTCCATAATAGCTTTTTATGGTCAAGTCCTTTTTTTGTTGTTTGCTCATTTTTCCAGCTTATTTCTTGACTTTGCACTGTCATATTAAAGTTGGGCCATGTTCATTGGAGATGAGGAGGAATTGTTCCAAGTTTCAGGTCTTTTGTACTGCTGTTTTCAGAACTAGTTCTAGGAGCCTAAAAGTTTTTAGAGCTTCTAAAGTGGTTGCTCCAGAGAAAGGTGTGGTCATTGCTTTCCTAGTCTCTGCTCTGGTCTTTACCCTGAAAGGCCCCTGCTACCCTGAAGTCCCAAGCATTAGTGTTCCTCTTGGCCATGGAACTGTTATCTGGGCCCCTGCTCTCTCATGACCAACCACACATGCTCCCCTCCATCCTGGAATTGTGACCCAGAACTACGTAGGGACAACAAATTTGCCAATCAGCATCAGCAGCACCCAGTGCCAGAAAAGGGTCCCCTGTAATCTCTCTCTGATCAATTGCCTGACTCCTTTCTAGTATCTGGGCTGAGAGTTCCTCAGCTACTGCTACCACCACTTTCGTCACCCACCCACCTGCCCATGACTCCATGGCCTACCACCTCTATCCTCCAATTATATTCTGGGTCAGCCCCCACCCCGATGTCACAGACCTCTCCTGCTGACCTCCTAAATTGCCTTACTTTGGAAAAATGCCTCATTCTGACCTTTTGTTGGCTCTGCTGCTTCAAAATTCAATTTGAGATGTTATTTTAAAGATGTTTGAAAGGGAATGTTGGAAGAGTTTCACTGGGTTGCTTTCTCTAATCTGCTGTCTTTGAAAAGCAACAAGCATTTTCTAAGCACCAACTATGTCCGAAGCACTGTGCTAAGTACAGGGAATACAAAGGCAAACATCAAACAGTCCCTGTCCTCAAGGAGCTCATGTGACAGGAGAGTAGATAATCAGTACCTACACAGATGTCTACTGCACAAGACATACACGAAACAAACACAAGGTAACCTTGAATGAGAAGGCACTAGGGGGTCTTAGAAATATCTTCTACAGGAGGTGACACAATCTGAGCAAGGAAGATTCTAAGAAGGGGAGGCAATGAGCAGGCTCAAACTTACCACCAATTCAAAGGGCAAAGGAAAGATACATGATGGGTGGTATAAGTAACACCATTGACAATAGGGACTTAGGCATGAAAAATATCACTCCCCAAAATATTACAAAAGGCATAAATGATCAGAAAAAGAGATGAACAGGTCATGCAGTGAGAAGAAGAGAAAACAATGGACAGCTTATTATACTAAGATATTTTTTAAAAAGAAGATCAATATTATTTTGGTTGACTCTTCCATAGAAATAGGGTGGAGAAGCCCCCAAGCCTGAAAGATGTGTAACCGTTGTCACCTCTATTTGTGCAGGGAGCAAAAACTAATGAAATCAAAAACCTTTCTATTCAAATCAATCCAACAATTTTTTATGAAACCTATTCTGTATGTGCAGGCCTCTTCAAGAGTAGAAGAAACAAAGAGAAAATTAGTCCTTGACATCAAAGAGTCATTGTTTCCACATGCAATATATAAACAAAAAGGTAATCTGAGGATGAAGGAAGCACTACCAATTAAGGAAGAACATTTAAGGCTTCCAACAATTTGTTGTCAACTGGTCAACAAGCATTTTTAAGTGCCTACTACGTGCCAGGCACTGTACTAAACACAACTCTATTTTTTTTTTAATGAGATGGGGAAAAAATATTTTTAAAGCGTATGGATAACCTTTAAAAAATTTAAATAACTAAATTTAAATTACCTTAGTGGCTGAGAAAGATGAGAAATATGTATTTGATCATGGCTCATAATGGTGGACTAAGGAAGACCAAATAAAACTCAAAACAGACCTAAGCTTCAAACACATTTGAAGGCAGTTTTTTGGTACAGTGGACTGAGCTTTGGACTTGGAGTCAAGATGACCTGAGTTCAAATCCAACCTCTGACTGTTACTAGCTGTGTGACCCTGGACTTATCACTTCGCTTATGTCTGCCTCTGTTTCCTCATCTTTAAAATTTGAATAATAATATCTACATCTCAGGAATGTTGTGAGGACCAAATGAGATAATACTTGTAAAGTGCTTTGCAAACCTTAGAGTGTTACAAAAATTCAAGCTGCTATCATTATTATAAACATATGGCCCACAACATATTGTCATATCACTGAAGAAACTGACGATTGATTGATGTTTGCCCACTGCTGCAAGCAAATAGCGGGCACAAGAGAGATAAAGTCAAGGTGAGGAGAATCTGCTCCTGTCCACGGAGAGACATGATTTATTCTGGATTCCTGTGTTTGCCTCAAGGCAAGAATATACAATTTCACTCTCAGAACTGTGATTTTTTCTTTTAAATGAGTGTGCTAGGAGGCATCAAATGTTTGTCCCTGTGCATACCAGCATAAAACAAACATCAAACAAAGTCAATATCTGAAAACTGCAGTGTGTTCAGATGAGTTCCTTTTGCAATATGTACCAAGAGGAACCGAACCCAAGAACGCAAGGGATACAGCTCTGGAAAGAGGCATTTATAAAGATCATAAAAAACCCCAAAGGACTTTCAATTTATAATTATATGCATGGACAATTACATAGGGCTTTCAGGTTAGTAAGATGCTTTACATACATTATCTCATTTGATTGATAAAAATGGTTTATTTTCCGAATCACTAGGAGATAAATGGTAATTATTGATGGGCACTGTCTCCACTTAGGGCCACTTGAAAAAAATCAGAGAAATAAGGTTGCGTGATAGCATGAAGTTTTACAGTTTGAAGAATAGCAAGAGGTCACCTTGCTCAAACCCCTCATTTTGTAGATGGAGTGAACTGAATAGCCCTCACTCATATGATGAGTTGGTGGTCTACAGGACTAGGATCTGGGGCCCCAGGTGTGTGCTCATTTAACTATTCCAATGAAGCAAGAGGAGACTATTTTCAAGTGCCATAGGGCACCTTACAGAAAAGCTACAAAACAATTATCTTTAGGGAAAAAGTGATAGCAGCTGACCTTTGTATAGCATTTTAAGGTCTCTGCAGGACTTTACATATGTTATCTCAGTTATCTCAACCATCCTGGGAGGTAGGTGTTTTGAATATTCCCCTTTTACAAATGAGAAAACTGAGCCCAAATGAGCATATATGACTTGCCCAGGGTCACACAGCTAATAAGCAAGGTAGGATCCAAACCTAGATCTTCTTGACTCCAGGTCCAGCCCTCTAATCAATACTATGCCATAGACTCTACAATATATTGTTGTTTGTCCTTCCTTCTCCAAGAGGGTCATGACATCAGGAAGGTGATGCCATGACTTGCAAGTGAATTGGATTTAAGTGACGGAGGTCTGTGCAAAGTCACCAGCCTCACTTTCTCCTCCAGAGCCATCTGGGTCTAGTGGCAAGATATAGATCCTAAGGAAGGGAAGAAAGAGAGTAAGCATTTATTAAGTGCCTACTGTGTTCAACAGGGTTCTTCCACCTTAGAGTCCTTGTATCCTGGAATACAATTAAGAATAACAGTACGGGGTGGGGCAGCTAGGTGGCACAGTGAGTAGAGCACTGGCCCTGGAGTCAGGAGGACCTGAGTTCAAATCCAGCCTCAGACGCTTGACACCTGTACTTAGTTGTGTGACCTTGGGCAAGTTGCTTAACCCCAATTGCCCTGCCAAAAAGAAAAAAAAAAGAATATCAGTATCTGATTGCTTCTTCTCCCCGGAATTCCCCCACCCCTTGCTCTTCCTTCTTCAATAGCTCTGAAGACTAAAGATTTTTATCAGCACAGACACTCCGTTCAAAGCAAGCAACTTTTCTGAGTCTTAGCAGATCATCTTCAGAAGCCAAAGTCATCACTTGATAATCCCATTTCCGGAGTTTGGGTTTGTTTTTTAAATCCTTTAGCTCTGAATACTTCAAGTTTCCACCCCTATTAGGAAATGTAAAACCCAACCATGCAGTGGTACGGAACTCATTTAAATGGAGATTTTTCTAACATAGCCACTCAAACTGGTAACTTTCAACAATGTATCCAGACAAATCTGGCATTCTTTATCTGCACTCCTGAAGAATCTGGACACCCTGGAACCTTTATGGTTATGGGGCACAATTATACGAATCCCACAACTGCATTTTCCCTTGTGAATTTCAGTGAGCATCTGCTTCTCAGTGAAGGGGGGCAGGGAAGCACAGAAAGCAAGACTTCAACTTAAGAGGTCTCCCAAGACTGAGTGACTTGTCTCTAAGGGGTGGATTTATTGCTTTTCCTCCAGAGAAGTATTTGAATTGATAAATACAGATTAGTGCACTGTTTATACAGATTAAAACAATAACAACAGCCACTTCTATAAAACCCCAAATGGCCTCTAATAAGATGGGGAAAGGAGAAGGCAGAAACCTTCCCTAATTTATTTAGGCATCAGTTCAACAAATCTTTTGTATCCATTTGGGACAATAAAGGGCACGGTGAATAACCGACAAACACCAAGTGGTTACCTTACTCCTTCCTTTACTTGTGTCCAAGCCATTTCCTGAAAAGCTGTAAAACTAGACAGCCTGCAAAGGCTGGAGGAAGAGACCTTCAGAATGTGGGTGGAGAAGCTGATAGGTGTGACTAAGAAAAATACGTGCATGGGAGGAATGTGGCCTTTGTATTGCTTTTTTGGTCCCATCTTCCTCTATGCCCCATTCGTCTATTTTCTTGGGCCACTATTGTATCCCCACAGCTTAGTTATGAGTTAGGTTCTTTTCCAACCAAACTAGTCTGTTCCCAGTACACAATACTCTATTTCCCACCTCGTGCCTTTACTCAAGTGGTTCGCTAAGTCTGGAATGTATGCCCTCCTCACTTCTACCTGCAATTATTCCTAGCTTCCTTCAAAGCACAGCTCAGGCAATACCTTCTAAACTAAGACTTGTCTTAATTCCATCCAGTAACTGGCACTTTCTCTTTTGCAGTTCTTGGCAATTACTTTCTTGTGAACTTGTAAATTCCTCTAAGGGAGCTTCTCCTTGAATTTTGTCTTGGTCTTACTCTCCCCAGCACCAAACACAGTACCTTATATATGTTGTTCAGCTATTTCAGTCACATCTAATTCTTTGTGACTCCATCTGGGGTTTCTTGGCAAAGATATTGGAGTGGTTTGCCATTTAATTCTCCAGCTCATTTTATAGATGATAAAACTGAGGCCCACATGGTTAAGTGACTTGCCCAGGTTCATATAGCTAATGTCTAAGGTCACATTTGAACTCAGGTCTTCCTGATTCTGGGCCTGGTGCTCTGTCCACAGTGCCACCTTAAATTCCATAGTACATACTGTCCTCCTGACTTAAAATTTTTCTCTTAAGCTTCCCATAATCCATACATGTTGTATCCTGGGGAATATTTTCTCCTGGTCCATCAAGGAATAAGTTGCATGCAGTATGGCATCATTGTCATCACCAACAGAAACAAAGGCTGCTGAACCAAAGGTGAACTGTATATAAAAGGTTTGAGTTGAAGATCTTTAGATCTCTCTTTTCCTGGCTGATTTTGAGTGAAGAGGACTGCTTGTTATAAGGGGCTGGCTGGGAGAAAATATCTCCAGCATGGCTGCCACGTGGCCATGAACACACAGCTCCTTTCCTTTGTCTGGTTGGGTTCATTCTTTTCTATTCCTAATCCTAAGTGAATGTATATCTTATACTAAAATTAGAGCCATTAGGCTACATATGGAACAAAGAAAGCCATCAAAGGTTCCACCAAGAACTGGAGCTGGTGGCGATATCAGTCAAGTCTGGCAAGGAGTCAGCACAGTAGACCTGTGCTGACCAAGGAAGAAGAACTTTGCCCTGAAGACAATTTGGTGGGAACTCTGTAAAGGGAAAAAAGGACTCTCAGGGCTAAGTGGGGCCCCTAAATCACACGAGTTCCTTATGTGTATGTTTTAGTACCTTTGTTTGTCAAGTCTGAGCCCATGTTTCCCGTGACTTAGATGAGTCACTAGTTTTAGAGGAAATGTTTTGTCTTTCCTATATCTTCTCATCCCTTTGTAAAAACTAATTGAAACCAACTGGCTGGTTGATAATGAAGGCAATCTCAAATGATTAAAAATATTGATATAAGAATTAGAATTCTAATATTAGTAAGAGAAATCCCAACCTCTCAAGCTTACCCTAGAACCTTGAGGGAAGGGCTTATTATTGTCTCCTAGGGATCCAGCCTGCCAGTCAAAGTAGTCACTGGGAGAGTGAGCCCAGAGAGCATGCTACACTAATAACAAAATACATTTTCCATAAAGTTTCACTTGGCCCAAAATGGGATGTAAGCTATTGGAGGGAAGAACCTTTCATTTTTATTTCTTTATCCCTAATACCTCCTGAGTCCCTGGCAGATAGTAAGTACTTACTAATGCTTTATAATTTGAAACAAATTGAATGGCTTGGAGGCATTTTTAAAGACATAAGTAGTAAAACCCAAAGGATACTATGGCCAGTTGGAGGCTATCTCATATAATTGGATGCCTGAATCCTGCTTCAGTTTAATCCCTTATAGCAAAAAGTTCGTATAAAGCTTGCAAGTGAACTGGTACAAAGACTAGATTTGGTTAGAATGACACTGCCATTTGTTGTTGTCCTGTCATGTCCGACTCTTCGTGACCCTATTTGGAGTTTTCTTCGCAGAGATACAAGAGTGGTTTTCCATTTCCTTCTCCAGCTCATTTCACAGATGAGGAACCGAGGCAAATTAAGTGATGCGCCCAGGGTCACATAGCTAGTAAGTATCGGAGGCCAGAATTGAACTCAGGAAAGTAAGTATTCCCAACTCTAGGCCCAGCACTCTATCCACTGCACCAGCTAGCTGCCCTGACACTGCCCTACTGATAGCCAATAAATCTTACCATTTGATATGATATGTCTGTGTGCTAAGGGAAACAAAGAAGGGTCTACAAAAAGAATTCATACCAAAAAAATAAGTCTGCCCTTTCCTAGGAACAGAGCTAAAAGAGGAGGAAAGAGAATGATGGCTGGAATAAAGACTTGAAAAAAACTCAAGCCTCCAAAGAATTTCAGGAAATATTACCTTTTAAAAACACTCTAGCCAGGAAGTATACCTAGAGGGGCAAAGAATAAGGAGGCCAAGGGTTAGAGCGGTATAATAAAAGAACAGTGGGAAGTAAGTGGTGTCATTTGTGGTCTGTGGAGTAATAGATAAACAGAACTACCTAAGAGGACATCCATGGACACTGGCTAAAGTTAAACATTAACTCTGTGATAGGAAAGCCATGCTCCAGCTGACTGGCCTGGTGCCCTAACGCTGAAATAAGGCAACAGCAGTACCTGAGGAAGCCCTAGAAGCATCTAATCTAGGGTTATGAGTTCACCATTCACATCACATCAGCATCAGGCAAGTAGCAAAAGGACAAAAAAAAAAAAAAAAAGAGTGCTGTTTTTCCTAGGTAAAGATAACACTGCTCACTCAGTCTGCTGCTTTCTTCCTCTAATTCGTTCCTTTGCGCTATCACAGAATGTTAGAACTGGAAGTGACCTTTGAGATTATGGAGTCTGACTTCATCATCTTGCAATGGGGAAATTGAGGCTTAGATGAGGCCTAGAGAAATAAATAGGTGCTGTATCCTGGGGAATATTCCCACCTGGGCCATCGAGGAATAGGACTTAGTTCTATCTAAAGTTGTACACAATATGGTCATCATTAGCAGCAGCAATGGAAACAAAATTGGAAGGCACTGCATGAGGACCCACAACCAAAACAGAGACTATTCCTTCCACTCCATTACCCTTGGGTATTGAGGCAGCAGCTCAGTGCACAGTGGACAGAGTGCCAGGGTCGGAGACGGGAAGACCTGAGTTTAAATCCATCCTCAGACTAAATGTCCGTATGACATTCTGTGACACTTAGCCGTGTGACCTTGGACTAGTGACCGAACATCTCTCAGACTCAGTTTCTCAATCTGTTGAATGGGGATAATAATAGCATCTGCCTCCAGAGTTTTCTGAGGATCAAATGAGATAACATTTGTAAAGCGCTATATAAATGCCAGCTTATTGTCATTATTATTTATTGTATATTATTATCTGTTTAAGTGTTATCTCTAAGCATTTAAGCAGCTTAAGGGAAGGAATGATTTTTCCTTTTGTCTTTTTATCTTTGCATATGCTTTGAACACAGTAAGGACTTAAATGTTAGATGGATTGAATTGAAAATCCCTTTAGGGATCTACCACATTATTGGGTAAAGTGGCTAGAATTCTGGGCATGGAACCAGGCAGATTTGGGTTCACATCCAGACTCTGATAATTACTAGCTGTGACCCCTAGGCGAGTTTCTGGGCACACACCTCCAGTCAGCTCTTAGGAGTTATCTACAAAGTCACAGACAGATAGTGACTCGATAAAGGAATTTCCCCCCTGGAACTTTGCTACTCAGAGGGCATCTCAGATGCTTTGGTATGGGGTGAGCCAGTGACAGATTGAGGCCCCGCAGGAAGTTAGGTACTTTCCCTTCTCTAACCCCGACTGACCCACGTGAAGTACCTGAGGGGACATTTGAAGCAGACCTTAGGGAATTCTTCCCCTCCCAGCCCCTAAAGTCCAATTCCCAATAGGATCTGACTGATGGTGCTGACACTAGTTTCCCAACCCTCACCCTCAGCCAGCCCTCCCTGAGGTAATCCAGATCCCCACTACACTCCAACCTTGGAGTCCTGTCCACTACTGCCTCCCCAACAGTCATTGGGTGGGGATTTTCTCAACTACCACTGCTCCCCAAGGTCCACTGGGACTTACCATCTGCCCTGCCTGGCTACCCTCCAGACTTCTGGGTCTTTCCATACTCCCTGAAGCAGAAACCTCCAGTATGTGTCATCTCCCCTAATTAGTAGGTGAGTCCCTTGAGAACAGGGAATGTATGGTTTTTCTATTTGTGTCACCAGACAGTGTTTGGTGCACACTAAGCGCTTAATAAATGCTCATCTATTCCATTACATTAACTGTTTATTATCCATGGAAATCTTTCTTGAGTGTATTTCAATTCAATTAAACAATACTTATTAATGCTAAGTCTTAGGGGTAAATAAATAAATAGTCCCTACTTTGAAGAAGATTATCATCTATTGGGGAATAAAGACAGAATATTTATTAAGTGCTTACTGTATGCTAGTCACTGTGCTAGACTCTGAGCATATAAGCAAATAAAGAACCTACCCTCAAGAAAATTCTATTCTAAAATTGGGAAAATAAATAAAAGCAATTGAAGAAAATTATGGCAGAAGAAAAACAGCTTAGTAAATGAGGCACAAAAAGTACCGAAAAAACATCCTTAAAAATCAAAATTGGCCAAGTGGTAATGATGAGGGTTTGGGGTGAGAGGTGCTCGACACCCCAAAGTACCGACACGCCGGGTCCTGCCGAAAGAATTCGACTCAAGCCTTCTCAGCCAAGGGAAAGGATAAAGTTTATTAAGAGTTAGCCAAATAAGCCTGTCCCGAGAGATCCCACCCCTTGCGACGCCTGTAAGGAAAAAGGGCCAGACCCATCTGAGCTAGATTGGTTCTGACCCCCTCATGGAGGCAAGATGGAGATTATATACACAAAGGTTGTGGGAGGGATTGAGGGGTGGTCTGGGGTGACCAGAGGAGGGGTCTAGGGAGGGACTTAAGGACGAGGTCAGACTCCAGGGCGGGGGAAATAGCTGAAGGCCATATGGAAATGACAACCCATCAAGGGCTGGGGTAGTGGAGCTAGGGTATAGATATTTTGATCAGGATTAAGGATGGGAAACAGGATTAAGGGTGGGAAACAGCTGGACAATAGAGGACTGGGCAAGGTAGGCATTTGGGCTTAATGGTTATAGCTTCAGGCCAAGGCCAGGTCGAGTGGGAAGATTCAAGGAGAGTTCAAGGGTTCAAGGGGTTCCTAGAGACTGTGCCCTCATCATTCCCCCCTCAAACAAATGGGACCCAAATTCTTTTGGGGTCAGGGACGAAGGTCTCAGCTTCTGGAATTGCTTCCTGCTGACAAGGGGCGTAGAGCTGGCTTGATGGGTCCAGTTCAAGGGGTGCACAGTCATCTGGAAGTTGATGGCTTGGAGACTGGAGGAGACAAACCTGGCAAGGAAGTTAAGCAAACAACAAAACAGACAGTACAGGAGTACAGAGAAAGGACAATATCCCTGGTGGGAATTAAAGATGACTATTTCATACCTAGCTCCCCTAACCACTTGTTCTGCTTCGGGGTTCAGGAGTGTGTAGCACGTCCAAATTAGGTCGGGGATATATAAGAGCAAGGTTTGATGTTTGGTGAGCCTGTGGTTAGCCAGGCACTGGAGGCCCTCTGCTTCCAGGGTGCTCTGGCAAGGCAGAGCTTCTAGGGGCTGGTCTGCTAGAGGCTTAGAAGCTTCCTCAATTGGAATGGCTGTAGCAGCCAGAGAATCTAATTGTTTTGGAAAACAGGGGTCAGATCCTAAGGACTGGATTAGAATTCCCAAAGGCTGTCCTCTCCTTCCTTCAGCAGAGTGAGTGAAAGGTTTTTCTAGATTAGGTAAGGCTAATGCTGGAGTGGTGGTCAGTTTAGTTTTCAAAGTCCCAAAAGCTTGTGCTGGGTAGGGGCCCCACTCTAGAGGGAGTGAGTCAGGGCCTTGAGTGGCAATTAATGGTTGCAGTCCCTCCCAAGCCTTGGGCTTAATTGGATAATGAAGGCAATGGAGGGGAACTATGGCTGGGGTGGCAGAAGTAGCTTGCCCAGGAATTCCCTGATCCCAAACAATTGGCTCAACCCTCTCCCACGCCTCTGGGGGAACATGGGGAGGTCTGGGAAACAGGGGGAAAAGGGAGTTATGAGGTTTAACTATAGAAAATTGGCTTCCCAATTTCACCATCAGGTCCCTTCCCCAAAAGGGGGCAGGGCCAGAGAAGGAGTGTTCAGACAACAGATCCTTGATGCCCATGACCTGATGGGTCGAGGGGCATGTGGGGCCAAAGCCACTAGTTAAAGTAAGAGAACATAGCCGTGATAAAGTGGGTAACCTTACCTTCTGCCTCGATTTTGCCCAAGGCTCCGCGAGAGAGGTGGAGAAAGTGGGAGCACAGCCAAGCCCCAGGCTTTCCCCTCCTCCCGAGTACTGGAGGACAGGGTGCTGGGAGGAGGCTCTACCACTTTTCCAGCCTCGGGGACATGCTGGGCATGGTCCTGGAGGCGTGGATCCTAGAGGCTTCTTCCAGGGGGGCGCCCTAGAGGGGCACTCCTTAGACCAGTGACCCTCCTTGTGACATCGAAAGCAGGTTTCCCCTTTGCCAAAGTTGCCAGAAGCACCCTCCGGCAATCTCCTGGCCATGGCAGCCACCAAGAATTGGGCATGTTCTCTGTCTCTGGCTTTTTCCTCTGCCTGGACTAAGTCTCTATTATTGAACACTCCGAATGCTGTCTCCAGTAATTGGGCCTGAGGTGTTTGGGGTCCCATTGCCAATTTCTGCAGTTTCCTCCTAATATCTGGGGCAGACTGATTAATGAAATACATGTTAAGTATTGCCGCCCCTTCAATAGAATCAGGATCCAAATTTGAATACTTCTTAATAGCTTCTACTAGCCGGGCTTGGAAAAGGGCAAGGTTTTCTTTTTCTCCCTGAGTAATCTCCCTAATTTTTTGAAAATTTATTTGCTTTTGAAATGCAGTTCTTAGGCCTTCTAACAGGCAAATTTCCATATGGTCTCTCTTTTCTCTATCCTCACTCCTTTGATAATGCCATCCTGGGTCACTAGTTGGAACAGCAGCTGTTCCTGGGGGATAGTTTATGGGGTTATTGCTAGCCAAACTGTCCCCAAATTTTTGAGCGTGTTCCCATATTCTCCTCTTTTCCTCAGTGGTACAACAGGTAGAGAAAAGGATATGCAAATCACACCAAGAGAGTTCAAATTGTAGGAACAGATCCCTAAAACCCTCAGTAAACTTAGTTGGATCTTCTGAGCATCTCCCCAGTTTTTCTTTAATTTGGATGAGATCTGAAATGGAGAATGGAACATGCAATCTCCTTGTCCCAGCAGGGGAGGCAGGCATTTCCCTCAGGGGAAAAAGCCTTGAAGGCGCTGTGGGACCTGGAGCTTGGGGCTGAAGTAGATTAGACTGCAAGGCCAGGGCATCTGCCTGGCAAGGGAGATCAGCTAGTACCTGAGGAGGGGTAGAGGTCAGAGGGGAAGATACCCCAGAGACCCAAGTGGGTGCTACCTCAGAGAGAGAGGCTAGGGGAGGAGATATTGCCGTGGGGGCATGGCCCATGGTGATAGATGTTGCAGGGCCTGCAGTAGAGGCAGGGCATGGGGTCCCTTCGGCTGGAAATTCCTTCCTCCTTAGTAAAGGAGAAGTTAGGAGTGATTGTCGGGAGACAAACAAAATAAAACAAGAAAACAAAATATACAGAAGGTACCTGAAACTTTCCCAAATTCCCAGCGCCGAAACAATTGAAAGGATCTGGCACATGCTTCCGGATGGGGCATCCGTCCATGTCCTTCGACATGACCACTGGACCGAGAACCACCTGATAGCGTCAGGTTGAGTTGACCACGACAGCCTGGCTGTCTGACTCACTGAGACCACTGGACCGAGCTGTCCGACTGGACCGAGAACCACCTGATAGCGTCAGGTTGAGTTGATCACGACAGCCTGGCTGTCTGACTCACTGAGACCACTGGACCGAGCTGTCCGAGTGGACCGAGAACCACCAGAGAGCGTCAGGTTGACCAGGACAGTGTGACTGTCCGACTCACTGAGACCACTGGACCAAGCTGTCCGACCCACCGAGAACCACCAGAGAGCGTCAGGTTGACCAGGACAGTGTGACTGTCCGACTCACTGAGACCACTGGACCAAGCTGTCCAACCCACTGGGACCTGCTGAGGTCAGGCCCGAGAAGCACATCCAAAATGTTTGGAGAGCGAGGAGGGAGATTGGGAGAGGGGGAGGCTCACATACCTTCAGTCTTGGCTGGAGAAGAACTTGAGATTAGCAGTGCTTCCCGGTTCAGGGAACCATAAATGATGAGGGTTTGGGGTGAGAGGTGCTCGACACCCCAAAGTACCGACACGCCGGGTCCTGCCGAAAGAATTCGACTCAAGCCTTCTCAGCCAAGGGAAAGGATAAAGTTTATTAAGAGTTAGCCAAATAAGCCTGTCCCGAGAGATCCCACCCCTTGCGACGCCTGTAAGGAAAAAGGGCCAGACCCATCTGAGCTAGATTGGTTCTGACCCCCTCATGGAGGCAAGATGGAGATTATATACACAAAGGTTGTGGGAGGGATTGAGGGGTGGTCTGGGGTGACCAGAGGAGGGGTCTAGGGAGGGAC
This sequence comes from Trichosurus vulpecula, assembly GCF_011100635.1. Taxonomy (NCBI): domain Eukaryota; kingdom Metazoa; phylum Chordata; class Mammalia; order Diprotodontia; family Phalangeridae; genus Trichosurus; species Trichosurus vulpecula. Next base: position 109,784,851 of record NC_050573.1, read on the forward strand.
TTAAGGACGAGGTCAGACTCCAGGGCGGGGGAAATAGCTGAAGGCCATATGGAAATGACAACCCATCAAGGGCTGGGGTAGTGGAGCTAGGGTATAGATATTTTGATCAGGATTAAGGATGGGAAACAGGATTAAGGGTGGGAAACAGCTGGACAATAGAGGACTGGGCAAGGTAGGCATTTGGGCTTAATGGTTATAGCTTCAGGCCAAGGCCAGGTCGAGTGGGAAGATTCAAGGAGAGTTCAAGGGTTCAAGGGGTTCCTAGAGACTGTGCCCTCATCAGTAAAAGAGGTTCAAAATTTCAGTGAAGAAAATGAGCCCTTCGAAATTAGAATTGGTTAAATGGAAGGTAATAACACCATGAGTAATCTAGAAACAATAACATAAATTAAAAATTAAAAAGGGAAGAAAATGTAAAATATCTCATAGGAAAACAAGTGGCCTAGAAAAGAGATCAAGGAGAGGTCAAGAATTATTGGACTACCTAAAAAGCCATGATAAAAAAAAGGAAAGAGCCTAGATGTCAGATATCAAGAAAATATAAAGGAAATCTGTTCTATTATAACTACAGGGCCAAGCAGAAATTCAAAGAACCCACTGGTCAACTCCTGAAAGAAATCTCAAAATCAAAATTTCCAGGAATATTTTTAACAAAATTCAGAACTTGTAGGTCAAGAAGAAAGTACTACAATAGCCAGAAAGAAAAAAAAAAGAATTCAAATACCATGGAGCTACAATCAGGATCAACAAAATTTAGTAGACATTACTTTTAAGGACTGGAGAATTTGGAATATAATATTCCAGAAGGCAAAGGAAATAGGATTAAAATTAAGACTAATAAATTTAGCAGAACTTAATATAGTTCTATTGCTAAAAACTGTATGTTTAATGAAACACGATTTTTAAGCACTCAAAAAAAAAAGAAAATTATATTCTGATAGGAAAGGGATACACACAGAAGGTAGCTAGGGATGCTATGCAACCAACGTGCCTGGGGAAGAGAAATTCAGAGAGTGAGTTATTCATAAGTGAGATGAATCAGTCAGTCTGTAAGGCATGTCTAGGGTCCTTCTTGAAGAGAATATTCATGGAATCATGAAATCCTTTTGCTAGACAGGAGCTCAGAGGTCATTAACATTTTGGGGTCTGTAAAATGCTGGAAGACATTCATATTTGCTTTTAACTTCTTTTTATTTATTTCTAACTACTTCCTTCTATAGGAAACCTTTTGATTATTCTGATATTTCTTGTTGTTTCATGGAATCATTAGCTTTTATTTGGTCCATTTTAATTTTCAGAGTTTATTGCTTAGGCAAGATTTTGTACATCTTGGGCCAAGCTGTTAATTCCTTTGCAGTTCTTTCCTCCAAGGCTCTCATTTATTTTCCAATTTTTTTCCTCAAAGGCTCTCATGTCATTTATGCAAAAAAATTTTTAAACTCTTTTTCAGCTCTCGCTTCATGTCTTCCAGGAATTCTGGTTGAGTTTGTATGCAAGGTGTGTTTTTCCTCTGAGGATTTTTGTAGATATTTTGGAGTCATTCTCTTCTTTTGCATTTGTGTCTTGAGCCACCATAATAGCTCATTATGGTGGGATTCTTTTTTTGTTTGCCCATTCCTCCAGCCTCCTTTCTGACTTTGAACTTGATGTTAGGGCCAGGCTTTGCCACACTCTGGAGGGAAGGTCAAGGTTGGTACTGTTGCCTCTTTGTTGGGGATACTGAATGTTGTATTATTCAGGATTTTAGATACAGGCTAGGGACTTGCAAGCTTTAAGTGCTCCAAGATCCAGGTCTTATTGCTGTCCCCTTTGTTGGAATTCTGCAGGTTCCTGAACTAGGTTTGGGTCTGTGCAAGAGTAGCCTACTACTAACTTTGATAGCCCTGTCTCTTCTAAGCAATACAAGGTTCAAGGACAGCTCCAAAAGACTCATGATGGAAAAAGCTGTCCTCTTCCAGAGAAAGAATTATGGAGTCTGAATGCAGATGGAGGCAAACTATTTGTTCTCTTTTTTTCCTGCTTTTTTGGTTCGTTTCTTCTTTCTCATGATTCATTCCATTGGTTATAATTCTTCTTTACAACAGGACTACTGTGTAAATAAGTTCAATGCAAAGGTATATGTAGAACCTACATTGGATTATATGCCGTCTTGGCGGGGAGGGAGGAGGAGAGGGAGGAAGAGAAAATTTGGAACCTAAAAACTTGTGGAACTGAGTGTTGTAAACCAAAAATAAAAAATAATTTTAATAAATTAAAATTTATTTTAATAAATTAAAAATTATTTTAATAAAAGAGTAGCCTACCATTGTACTCCACCTCTGTTAGCCAGGTGGAATGTTCCATTGGTTCAGAAAGGCAGAACAGTAGGTTCTGTTTTGGTCTGGGATCCTTGCCTTAGCTATTCTTCCTCATTCTGGGCTAGATGCTAGAAGTGAGATCCTGCTCTGAGTTTGAGGTCTGGGCCATACTATAACAGCTGCCACTTCTGGCTTCTGAACTTCTTTCTTCCCTATTATATCACCCAGTGCCTCCCCACCCCAGGATGCCACCTCTGTGCATTGGTCCCTTCCTCAATCTGCTCTGGGTCTTTGACCTAAAACTGGATAATGTGCCACACAGCTGCCAGTTGGCATCTGTCCTCATCATGGTGCCTTGGTATGAGTCTGGTGGAGCCTTGGTATGGTCTGGAACCTCGTCTTGCCCTGGTGCATAATCTCTACCTGGGTTCTGAAGCGCTCCAGGCTTAGCATGCTGCTGACTACCGCCCATCTACAATGGCTACTGGTCTCCCTGTCTGACACAAAAGAATGAAGCAATCCTTGCTCGCAGGGAGCTTATATTCTATGCAAATAGACAACATGTAGATAGACAAGATAGACACATTATAGAATAAATAGAAGACAATTTGATAGGGAGGAAGCTAGCAGTTGGCAGAATGAGAAAAGATTCCATGAGAAGTGTGTTCTCTGATCTGTGTCATGAAGGAAGTAAGGGATTATAAGAGGCAGAGGGAAGAAGAGTACATCCTGATGTGAAGGTCAGCCAGTGTAAAAGCAGAAAGATGGTAGTAGATGGAGTGCCCTGTGTGAGGAACAGGAGGAAGCCCAGGTTGGCTGAATCATAAAAGACAGAAAGGAAATAATGGACAAAGAGTCTGGCAAGACTGACTGAGGCCTGATTGTAAAGGGCTTTAAAAACCAAATGGAGGAAAATGAAGGCCTAAACTAAGCTAGTAGCCCAGAAAAGAATTAAGAAGGTATATAAGACACAGAGATGGTTGATACTCATGGTTTATAGTTTATATCAATAAACTGAGGATGGAAGGAAAGGGGAAACCCTAAGCTAAGATGATTAATCAAGAAAGATGAGTATGTCATTTGGGACAACATAAGACTACAGATATCTTTTTTATTTCTCTTTTTTCCAGTAAAGGGCAAGAAAATAGTTTCTTGTTTTTTGTGTTAAGAAAATTAGAGCACTCTATTAAATATGTCACTGAATGGATTAATAATTAATTTCTACTTTAAATTTTTTCTTGGTATCTTCAGTTTTTACATGACCTTCGTTGCTCAACATATCACTCTTACTTCCTCTCCCTGAAAGTCACCCTTTACAACAAAGAATAAAAAAGAGATAAAGAAAAGATTAGCAAAAGTAACCAACATATTAGCCAAGTCAACATTAACGTGCAGTGTTCCACACCAATCATTCCCCATTTCCTCAAAGACCAGGGGAAGATTCATTCTTAAATCTTTTCTTTGGGGCCAAACTTGATCATTATAATAAGAAAACTTTTCCCTACATACATGACCTTCTCTTGAAAAGGCTCCTCAAATTCACACAGCAACCACATTAAGGGAGGAGGACAACACTAAAAGATATATGAATTAAAATGTAATGACCAACCTATTCTGGAAGGCCGAGGATAAAACCATATTGCCCTCTTCCACACAGAGAAGATGAAGACTCCTGACAGTGAATGCTGCAAATGTTGTCAGACACGATAGATGTGTTCAGTGTTTTCTCTCCCTCTCCCTCTCTTGCTCTCCTGCCCTGTCTCTCTTTCTCTCCCTCTCCTTCCCTTTTTTCCTTCCTTCCTTTTCCTTCCTTTCTTCTTTCTTCCTTCCTTTTTTCTTTCCTTCTTTCTTTCCTACCTTCCTTTCTTCCTCCTCTCCTGACAGAAAAGTGATAGATTCAAGGTGCAGAATAAGGCATACATTTTTGGACATGGCCAATGTGGAGCTTTGTTTCAATTGACTCTGCATATTTGTTAAAAGAGTTTTATTTTTATTTTTCAAATGGGGGGGGAAGTAGGAGGGAGAGAAAATAAATGCCTGTTAATTGAAAAATTAAAAAGTTAAATGGAAGAAAGGAAATATTGGTTCTTTCAAAGCTCAGTTCCATCATCACTCTTGATCCTAGCAACTGCTAGCATTTCCCACTGTCTCTCTCAAAGAAACCTGCATTTACTTCACATGTATTAATTAATACGCACTCATACACGTATAGGCCATCTCCCTCTATCAAACACGAGCTCCCTCGGGTACTCACAGGCTGTTTAGTTTTTGCCTTTATTCTGAGCTCCTGAAATAGTGACTGGCACATAACCATTATAACCACATAACATTAACAAATACTTCTTGGTTGGTTGATTGGTTGACTGATTGACTGAAAGTATGGTTTATTGGAGGTAAGACATGAGGCTGGGCCTTCAGATCTCAGGGTCATGAAAAGGGTCTGAGCAAGAAAGACCAGCAAGGGTTTGAATTCCGCCACTACACTTTCCTGCAATACGGCCTGACGTTCATCACTTTACCTTCTCATTTTGCAGAGAATAATTACATTTGCTACATATAACTCAAAGATACAAAGCTAGGAAAATACTTTGTAAACTGTAAGGTACAATGTAAATATGGGATGTTGCTATTATTAAGGCAAAAGAACTGAGGGGAAGGCATTCAGAGTGAGAAAATGATGGCTGACCTTTACTTAGATTGCCAAGGTTTGCTAAGTACTTTGTGTACATTATCTCATTTGACCCTCACAACAACTGTGTGTAGTGGGTTTTACAGGCATAATGATCCCCATAAGAACACTGAGGCTCAGAGAATGGGCTTAACTATGATTATACTAATGTCAACAGAAAGATGTGTCCAGATACAGTGAACTATATCTTGCTATTTCTCTCATAGGCAGCACAGCGTATAGACTGCGAGTCTAGAGTCAGGAAGACCTGAGTTCAAATTCATCTTTGAACACGTAGTAGCTGTGTAACCCTGGGCAAGTCATTAGTTTCTGTTTGCCTCAGTTTCCTCATCTGTACAAGGGAGACAATAGTAGCATCAACCTCTCAGTGTTTTGGGGATCAAATGAAATCATAATTGTAAAGCACTTGGCACAGTGCCTGTTACATAGTTGTTCAATACTGTCCTACTCTCCATGACCCCATTTGGGGTTTTCTTAGCAAAAATATTGGAGGGGTTTGCCATTTCCTTCCCCAGATCATTTTACAGATGAGAAAACTGAGGCAAACAGGGTTAAGTGACTTGCCCAGGGTCATATAGCTAATAAGTGTCTGAGGCCAGATTTGAACCCAGGAAAATGAATCTTTCTGATTTCAGGCCTGGCACTCTTTATACCTTGCCACCTCGCTGCCCTGGCACATAGTAGGTGCTATATAAATGCTAGCTGTCATCAGCTATAATCATAATAGCATTAACAAAGATTATCATGGGAATGTCTAGATGGAAAAAGTTAAATTAGGATTGCAGATATATATCAAACTTCAGAAATCACCTCTTCATTTCACATTTGAAGAAACGGAGGCCCAGAAAGTTTAAATGACTTACTCAAGGTCACACAGATTGTATTAGAAGTAGGTTTTGAGCCAAGGTTGTTTGATTCGGAACCAAGGCTCTTTCCACTGTGGAGCTATAGATATAGATATAGATATAAAGATATAGACAAAGAAATAGATCATATAGACATAGACACAGACATAGACATAGACATAGACATAGATATAGACATAGACATAGACATAGATAGATAGATGTAGATGGGGAGCAGTAGAGCAGCTGGGAAATGGGGTTATTGATTTTTAATGAAATTCGGTAGGCTACCATCAACAGAGTTATAAATCAGCAGAGTCCACTCTCTCTAGGCAGAAGTTTCCTGTCCTATTAAGTCAAGATGAAGAGAATAGGATGGGATATCCCCATTAGACACTAAGCATCATCTTCTGAGCATTACACCCCTGGAAGCAATGGCCAATTCAAATCAATGAACATTTATTAAGCACCCATGATGAGAAAGACCCACAAGCCAGGGTAAACCCATGCCTCACCACCCACTTCACACAAGGGCAAGAGGGAGAAGAAAAGAGGTATTATTGCTGAATAAGTAACAGACATTAGGCACAAACATTTTTTTTAAAACCATGGAAAAACGCTTTGTAGTTGCTACAAGTGCACCAGGCATTTGATCAAAGAGAATGATTAGCGGTGAATTGAAATCAGAGCCTCTTTTCCCTGAGAAGGGCTTGGCAACCTCAAAATCTGGCCTCTTAAGCAGAGCACAAAGAGTCAGGCCCGGTTTCCAGTGGCAAGAGTACTAACAACTTGGAGGCTGCTGCCAGAAACAGAAAACAGCGGCCGGCTTTCTGCTCCAAGAGTTACCCAACCCAAGATTAATTGTTAGAAAGCAACAGGCGTAGGGACTTTTTTTTTTTTTTTTTTTTTTGCCTCAGATGTGTTTCCAAAACTTGGTCTGGTACTTCTAAACTTTAAAAAAAAAAAAATTTTTTTTTTTAAAAGAAGAAATCCCCTTTAGGTACTTTGCACTTACTTTGGACAAAAAGTCTGGACAGGTGCAGCCATTATCCACAGTTAGCAGTTAAGGCTGAAATGCCAAGAGGGTGTGGAAGAAGGGCTCAGTTTCCTCACCGGCAAAATGAAAGCAGTTGGACTCTACTAGGATCCCTAAAGTCTCTCTCTTCCAAATATAAAATCCTATGTGCTAAGAGGTGCAGGATGTCCCCAAGGGTGCTGAATTTGAGATCAAAGGATTTGGGTTCAAAACTGGGCTCTGCCACTTTACTACCTGAGTAACCTCAGGCAAACAATTTAACCTCTCTCGGCCTCAGCTTTCTCATCTGCAAAATGCGAAGATTAGACTAGATGGAATCTAAGATCCCTTCTAACTCTGTTATGCTCTTTTAAGATCCTATAACTTGCAAAGTTTAATGTTTTATTTTCTAAGGTTGTTTCCAGCTATGACTTTTTTTTTTAAGTTTTACCTACTCTAATGTACTTAAATACTCAAATGTACCTGTTAGTTCATTGCTCCCTTCAGAGATGCATCTTGCCCACCCTACATGACTTTATTCTATGCCTAGAATTTATTCTAATTACTATACTTACAAAATATCTGACTAATAATGCCTATTAGACTGGAAGCCTTTTGAGGGTTTCTTGAGGACAGGGATTGTCTTTTGCCTCTTTTGGTATTCCCAGCATTCAACACAGTACTTGGCACACAGTTGGTGCTTAATAAAGGTTTATTGATTGGTTGAGAGCAGGGTTGCATCTTAATAACAGCTCACATTTATGCGTTGCTTTACAGATTGACTTCCTCAGAAGGACACTAAGGTAGGACAAACATCCTACTCAGATTCCTCATCAGAAAATGTTGGTAACTGGGTTCTTCAACAGGATGCAAACTATGTCACAACCTACCAAGCTGGAAAAGCTTTAATTACAGGTCCTATGATAGACTTTATATTTATTCTGTAATATCTAACTGTGTACTTATCATCTTCTCTATGAAACAATAAGGATTGTTTCATTCTTTGTACTTCTATCCCCAATGTCTAGCACAGTACCTGGCATATAATAAGCCCTTAACAAATACTTTTTGATTGATTGATGTATTCTTTCCTATCTCAAATTATCTGTTATTTGCTTAATAGTATATGTGTTGTATCCCACCCAGTAGAGTATAAGTTTTTTGAAGCTAGGGGATAGGTATTACATTAGCATCTGTATTTCAGCACCTAGAACAGAGCCCAGTACACAGTATAGCTATCCCATTGCTCATGGTCATTATCCAGAGAGGTAGCTCCTTTAGAGAAGAGGCTATGCCCACCAAATGCTAGTTGGTTATCTGCCACTTACAGAGAAAGCAAGCTGAAACAAGGCAGTCTGAGGAAGAGACAAGGGGCAGTATGTGCCAGGCAAATCAAACCACTACCACCACCATCTTAACCACCTTCTCCCCACAAATCCTGATGGAGACGAACCTAGGACCCAGAACCCAAAAGCCTTGGGAATAGGAAATCTTCTAGCCCAGTGATCATAGCCATCATCCTGGAAAGGTGGAGATCAGCCTGGCAACTCCTCCTGCAAGTGCTACATTTACATCTACTGAAATTACAGAAAAGAAAGCTGTTGTCACCAAAGTCCTTGCCACTGCCAAATTGCTCAGCACCAGAAACTGATATGATTTGATCAGTGGAAGTGACATTAAAGAAGAGAAATTATTATCAGCTTTGCCACTGCACCCTAAGAACCATGGGACCTTTCCAACATACTTGCAGGTAAAACCTTTCATTTACATTGTTTTTCCCATTAGAATGTGAACTTTTTGAGATCAGAGTCTGTCTTCCTTTTCTCTCCACCACTTAGCAAATGTTTGGCACATAGTAAGAGCTTAATAAATGCCTCATTTGTTCATTCACTCATTCATTCAGAGTAGGCACTTAATAACTAGTTGACTTTGGCTAGGGCAACCTATCAAACAAATGGGAAAAAATGGCCCTTGGTCCTGTGAGGGCCCCCTCAGCTTCTATGATGACAATGGTGAAGTAGTGGGAAAGGGGGCAGAGGGTGCCAAGAATCACAGTTTTTAGACCATCTATAAACATGAATTTAACGTAGCTACTCTAAACATGAAAACCTTGTCCAAAGAGCAACAAACTGACCTATGACTAAAGGAACTGATCCATATCAACATTTGTATTCTCGTTCTAAATGAAACCAGGTGATATAAGAATGTTGTTGCTAAAGGGAGTTCTCAGTGTTCAGAAGTTCTCCTTGGAGGGACAGATAAAGAAACCTATCAGAATTATTTTCTTCATGTATCCCAAAGTAAAAAGAAGCATCATTTATTGGGATATTTTGTCATCTTACTTTGCTGTCCTCATAATCAACATAAACAAAAAGACCACGGTGAAAATCGAAACTAGAAAAGATCTTGGAATGTTTAGCTGACTACAAGCTCAGCACATCGGTAGTGTGACTCAACCCTCAAAAAAATAAAAAAACAAAACTTGCATGATCTTGGATTTCATTGAGAAAGCATGATGTCCAGTCCCAACCCTACCCTGGTCTGAGATCATGACAAAACAACGTGGAATTAGTTAATGAAATCAGGGCTGGAGAAGACTTATGGACAATGAATAGCCAGTTAGGCTACTCAGGATTTATTATGAAATGCTGCCTCTAAATACAAATAAAATTACTTCCATTTTACAGATAAGAAACTGAGGCTCAGAGGAGTGAAGTGATTCCTTCCTTGGACACACAACTAGTAAGTGCCAGGGGTGGGATTCAAACCCTGTTTCCTATATTCCATGTACTAGATTAAAGTAACTGTTTACGGAAAACTGAGAACAAGAATGAGAAAATCTCTGCCTTGTAGATGAACGCTGGTGAGGGGCACATCAATGAGACATCCTGTCTCTACATCAGGGGCATACTACCTACAGCCGAAATGGTATGCCCACCGCCACGCCCCACTCCACCTTTTGCAGAAATAGTGAAAAAAAAAAAACCAAACCACTAGATTTGGAGTCAAAATCCCTAGGCTCACTTAATAACCCTGAAACTATGGGAAATTCACTTCGCCTCTCTAAGATTCATTTTCCTCGTCTGCAAAATGGGGATAATACTGATATCACAGGACTGTTGTGAAGTTTAAAGGAGATAATGTATATAAAGTACTTTGTGAACTTTAAAGGTCCATATGAATACCTTTTATTTATTATCATTAGTGGAGTTTTAACCTATGATGGCAGAGGACTCACCCATGTAGAGGAAGAAGCACTGTATTATCATTGCTACTGCTACTTGGAGCTATCTCCACCTCTCAAGAGTTGCTGCTTACCCATTATGCACACTCAAGTACACACACACACACACACACACACACACACACACACATCATAGGCCTGAAGAAAAGGGTTCTTCATCATCTTTTTTTTAAATCTCATTTTTATTGTTAACTTTTGCTTTTACATCATCTTCATTTCAGGACATATGAAACATGTCACCTCTCCCCCTCCCAAAGAGATGTCTTTTGTAACAAAGAATAAAAAAGAAAGAAAGGGAAAACTTTGATTTAGCAAAAACCAACCAACATATCAACCAAGTCTGAGAGTATATGGCATATTCCATACCTATAGCCCTCCAACTTGGCAAAGAAAGGAGGCAGGTCCATTTTTTCAACTCTTCTCTAGGGTCAGACTTGGTCATTAAAATTACACAGTTGTCAATTTTGTTTTTGTTGCCTATACTGAAATTATTTCTGATCTATAAGTAAAATGATAATGATGATGATGCTAATAGCGCACAATCCTATGTGTGGGTTTTAAGGTTTGCAAAGCACTTTAAATAGATTATCTCATTTGAGCTTTACAATAATCCCAAGAGGTAGGTGCTATTACCCTCATTTCATAGATGACAAAATTGAGATCCAAAGAGATTAAATGACTTATCCAGGGACATGCTGCTAATTAGTATGTGAAATGAGATTCAAGACCAGGTCTTTCTAACTCCAAGACTGGGATGCTGGCCACTGATCCAAGCTGCCTCTCTAATCATTAAGATGCTGCTGATCAACATCGGTGAAGTTTAACTGGATAGCAGAATACGGAGGCTGCGATCTAAATTAGGCAGGCAGGCATCTGACAGAGGGTTGAGTAAATCTGGCTTTGACTCCTCATGACCAACAAAAGGTATTTAAGTATTAAGTCATGATCACAGGTAGTAGAGGGCTGAGCAAAGGAAACATCATAGGCTTCACTTGATGATAAAATGCTTATACAAAATACCATTCACCTTTTCAATGTATTCTAGTCCCTGGTCAACACCAGAAAAGACTATCATGGTCTTCCCTCTCACCTTCAATCTGAATTTACAGCTCTTCTCAGCAGACTCCAGTCTCCCTCTTTGAGCACACCCCACCAATGGCCTTTGTATTCTTTTTAACCATAACCCAGTTAGATCCCCACCCACCTTGCCTTTCTAACCTCCTTCTTGTCAATGAGGCCCATAATTTCCATTCTATCAGATCTGGCCCAATTTTTGACTTCTCCCTTTGTCTGTGGTGGGTCAACACCCTTTCCTGGAAAAGAGACCTAGCTTACAATCAGGCTGGCCCCTGGTTCTAGGGATCTTTGAACTTCAGAAATCCTTATGAGCTAAAAGAGTTTGAAAGGGGACATCTGATCCTCAATCTTCAGTCTTTCCTGGCCAGCATTCTCTGTACTCCCCCCACCCCCCATTGGTGCACCTTTTCTGACATGAAAACCCACTACTCCCCCATGTTGAGTACTACAATTCTATCCTGTAATCATCCATCTGTTGTTCAGAAGGTGACTTCTTCAGGAATGTCCTCCTCTGTCAAGTTAGAAACTCCACCACAGAAACCCTGATGTGTGCTAGGAAAAGACTTCAGAGCTCACTGCCACAAATTTGACATTCACTGGCTTGAGGAGAAGAAAACGGGGATTAAGTTAAAGACATGAAGGAAGAATATAAAGATTTCAGTAATGGAAAATATATTCCATGGTGACAACAACTGCAGAAGGCTAGCGGTTTAAGTTCCACGTCCATGTTACATCAATTTTGTTATTGTTTGGTCATTTCAGTCATGTCCAACTCTTTGTGACCCCGTATAGGGGTTTTCTTGGCAAAGATACTGTAGTAGTTTGCCACTTCCTTCTCCAGTTCATTTTACAAATGAAGAAACTGAGGCAAACAGGATTAAGTGACTTACCCAGGGTTGCACAGATAACCAGATTTGAACTCAGGAAGAGGAGCCTTCCTGAATCCAGGCCCAAAACTCTATCCACTCTCCCAGTTAGCTGCCCTTTGACTATTTGTCCTTTACCATTGTGACTGAGAACATCTAAGGCTTGGACAAAAAAACCCAATCCCAGAATCCTGTTTCTGAAAAAGAAATGGGAAGATGGCAACCACATTCTTCTCTCCAAGTTCTAGGACCCTTTGGGGGCCATTCATAGAATCTAGAACTGAAAGGACAATTAGAGACCATTGAGTCAAACTCCCTCTTTTTGTAGCTGGGGGAGATGAAGTGACTTGCCCAACGACATATAAGTTGTAAGCAGCGGAGCTGAGAATTGAACCCAAGTCCTCCTATGCCGAATCCAGAACTCTTTTCCTTACTCCCATGTGGGGAAAGGAACTCCACCTCTTGACCTCAAGGTACAAAGTCCTAAGACTGTTTTTGTTTGCTCAGTAGCATTTGTTTGTGTTTTCTTTCAACATGACTCCTCAGTGAAGGGAGCAAAGGAGGAAAAACAATGTTTAAGAACTAATTATAGCAACACATATGTATAATAGCAATTTAGCCCTACAAAGTAGGTTGTACAAACATTACCAACATCATTTTACCAATGGAGAGACTGAGGCATAGAATAGTAAAGGGATTCACCCACAGCTGCATAGCTAATAAGTGGCAGAGGTTTATTAGAAGGCATCTTCGGACTCCACTGCCCTAGGCTCATTTGGCACAAAAACAGAGGAATTGTTTTTCAGCTGGACACATGAAATAAAGAGATTAGAAAAGATGAGTTCTAAGGTCCCATCCAATTCTCAAAGTAGATGTTGAATTGTGCACCAGAAGTGGAGTCAAGGATACCATCCAAAAGCTGTAGACTCAGAAAGCGGGACAAATCACTCATCTAACAAGTGCAAAGGATAACAGATTGCCTTGTGTGCTCTAATAGCACTGATGCAATATCGAGAAATTCAGTTTTGGGACATTAGCATTTTAAGAGAACCCCTTAGGAAGACATGGATAAGAGTCCCATAGGAGGCGAGTCATGGACGGGTTGCTACCTACACTGCGGAAGGCAATACCCACATCAAATACTGAGCTCACAGACCAACGATCTCAGTCAATTGTAATCTTCATCATCATTCTCAATCATTATCATCATCAATCATCCCAAAGTTGCCGTGTTCCCTACCTTCTCCTTCTGTCCTCTAACTCCCAGAACTATGTCAACAATCAAGGATTCTGTCTAATCTTATTATCTGCGAAAAAAAAAAAGAAAAAAAAAAGCCAAGAATTGCTAGAAGGCTCCCAAAAGGCATTACTGTCACATGAATCAGAACAATAAAAATTACCACTGAAAATGACATTGTAATGCACGAAATGCATCTGAGATATTGTGCTCACGCTGTGAAGTCTGATTGTCTAATAATTCTTTAATTGTGCTTTGCTCAGTGGGTTTCCACATTCTTACAAGTACCTGTAGCCACACACCACAGTTGTGGGCCTCTTTTTAAAGTTATTACGGGAACAGGTGCTAAGATCATGACAGGCAGGATTTGAGACTTTCCAATAAAGTCTCCTAGCTGGTGTTTTTTCTGGATTGTATTCTTATTGGTTTAAGTTGAGAAAACACTACGTTTACTGTTTCACTGGGATTTAATGGGACTCTTGGTAATGAAACGTAATACAATGCCCAGCAAGCTTCCCAGCCTGGACTCTTCAAAAAGGCATCCTTACACAGTGCAGTTCCATAAAGGGATTTCCCCCTGCCCTGGCTGTGTGATGGAGCTCACAGTTAACTGAGATCATAGTAAGTGAAGGTGAAGACTGGAAATTCCCACATATATAGATATAAATGTAATCATATCTACCTACTTACAGTTCAAGAAAAATCACAGGTAAGGGAGAAAGAAAAAAGTCCCTAATGAGATCAGGTCTTTGTCTTCCACTGTGTAACACATTTTCTCTTTCCTTTGCAATTTTCCATTGGTCCCCACCTTCTTGGGGACAGATATATTTAATGCCCAAAAGAGCTCCACAAAAGAAAGTATATGAGATTGAAAAGACCAACTAGTCTAATCCCTTAATTTTTTTTCAAATTTAATTTTTTTTTGATTAACAAGAATTTATTTTCTCTTCCTCCCACTCAAGCCCCAAATTGAACAACTAGGAAGAAAAAAAGAAAAGAAGGAAGGAAAGAAGGAAGGAAGGAAGGAAGGAAGAAAGAAAGAAAGAAGGAAAGAAAGAAAAAAAGAAAAAGAAAAAAGAAAGAAAGGAAGGAAGGAAGGAAGAAAGAAAGAAGAAAGAAAGAAAGAGGAAAAAAAAAGAAAGAAAGAAAGAAGAAAGAAGGAAAGAAGGAAGGAAAGAAAGAAAAAAGAAAGGAAGGACGGAAGGAAGAAAGGAAGGAAGGAAGGAAGGAAGGAAGGAAGGAAGGAAGGAAGGAAGGAAGGAAGAAAGGAAGGAAGGAAGGAGAGAGGGAGGAAAGGAGGGAGGAAAGGGGGGGAAGGCAGGAAGGGAGAGAGAGAGAAAGAAAGAAAGAAAAAGAGGAAGGAAGGAAGGAAGGATGGAAGGAAGGAAGGAAAGAAGGAAGGAAGGAAGGAAAGGAAGGAAAGAACCCTAATAATAAATGCATAGTGAAATAAAACAATTCCCACACTAACCAAATACAGAAATGTATGTCTTCTTCTATATGTTAAGTCCATTACCTCTCTGGCAGGAGGTAGATAGTCTTTCCTTCTTCATCCTCTGGAATGGTCCAAAAACTCCTTTATTTTACAGAGGAGGAAACTGAGGTCCATGGAAGTAAGTGTATTTGCAGCTAGGTGGCACAGTGGGCATACTGTTAGACCTGGAGTCAGGAAGACCTGAGTTCAAATCTGACCTCAGACACTTACCAGCTGAGTGACCCTGGGCAAGTCACTTAACCTTGTTTGCCTCAGTTTCCTTTTCTGTGAAATGGGGATAATAATAGGACTTATCTCCTAGGGTTGTTTTGAGGATAAAATTGGATATTTATAAAATGTTTTGCAAACCTCAAAGCTCTATAAATGCTATTATTATTATTATTATGTCATTATTATTGTTTTCTTGGCCCAAGGTCATGGAGTTCATTACCATTGAGCCCATATCCTCCCTTCTTCTCCGCAGATTGTCCCTATTAACATCCTCTCTCTCTCCCTTATCTTCAAGGGCTTCCATTTACTATACGTTCTTTCCCTGTGGCCTACAAACATTCCCAAACATTCTCATTCTGGAAAAAGAAAATAACCTCACTAGACTCTACCACCCCCTCAAGTTGTTGTCCTCTATTCCTCAGCCCTTTATTAGGCAAATTCTTTTTTGTTTTTGGGGGGTTGGGGTTTTTTGGGGGGGGTGAGACAATCTGGGTTAAGCGACTAGCCCAGAGTTTATTAGCCAAATTCTAGAAAAAGCCATCTACATTCATCACCTCCACTTCCTTTCCCCTCACACTCTTCTCAGCACTTTGCAATCTGGCTTCCATCTTAATCACTCAACTGAAACTACTCTCTCAAGATAACAACAATCTCTGAATTGTCAGATCGATGGTCTTTTCTTAATCCTCAATCTTCTGGACATCTCTGAAGCATATAACACAGTGGACAATCCTCTTCTGCATATTCCCTTCTCTATGAGTTTTTATGACACAGGTGTCTCCTGGTTCTCCTTCCATCTGATTTCTGGATCATCATCCGTCCCTCACTCCACAACTGTGGCTATACCCCTGAGGCTCTGCCTTGGTTGTCTCCTCATCTCTTTCTACACTTTCTGTTTTGGTGACCTCATCAGCTTGTCGTTCAGTTGTTTTCAGTCACGTCCCACTCCGTGACCCCACTTAGAGTTTTCTTGGCAAAGATACTGGAGCAGTTTGCCATTTCCTTCTCCAGTTCATTTTACAGATGAAGAAACTGAGGCAAACAGGGGTAAGTGACTTGCCCAGGGTCACACAGCTAATAAGTGTCTGAGACTGGATTTGAACTCAGAAAAAGAAGTGCCATTTTTCCAACAGCACATGCTCACATCATGTCTCTGTCACATTTTGGTAATTCTTGCAACATTTGAAATTTTCTACTATCATTATATCTGTTATAGTGATCTATGATCTTCGATGTCACTAGTGTAATTGTTTCGGGGCACCGTGAACCGCATCCAGATATAACTGCGAACTTAATCGATAAATGTTGTATGTGTTCTGACTGTTCCATGACGGCTATAGCCCATCACTCTCCCTCTCCTCAGGCCTCCATACTCCCTGAGATGCAACAATACAATGACTTCTTAGTGTTCACATGAAAGGAAGAGTTAATCAGTGAGACAAACTTAATTTAATTTAATTAAGACAAGTCTTAATGTAAGAAACTGCCACAGACACCCCAGCCTTCAGCAATCATCACCCTGATCAGTCAGCAGCCACCAACATCTAGGCAAGACCTTCCACCAGCAAAATGATTAAGACTCACTGAAGGCTCAGATGATGGTTGGCATTTTTTATCGATAAGGTATTTTTTAATTAAGGTATGTACATTCTCAGACATGATACTATTGGACATTTAATAGACTACAATATAATGTAAATATAACTACTATTTGCCCTAGAAAAACCAAAAAATTGATGACTCTTTATTGCGATATTTGCTCTACTGTAGTGGTCTAGAATAAATAAACCCTCAGTATCTCCAAGGTATGCCTAGGTGGCAGAATGGGTAGAGTGCTAGAACTGGAGTCAGGAACACCTGAGCTCCACCAGCTATGTCACCCTAGGCAAGTCGCATAACCCCGTTTGCCTCAGTTTATTCTTCTGTAAAATGAGCTGAAGAAGGAAATGGCAAACTGGTCCAGTATCTTTGCCAAGAAAGCCCCAATTGGGGTCATGGAGAGTAGGGCACGAAACACCTGAACAGCAATAACAAAACATTCCATGATGACAGGAGGCTGTCTCACCTAAAGCTTGTACCTCTCCTGGTACACAGCACAGTGGGTGAGTGAAAAACAAATGGTCTGTGTTAATGAGAGAAAAGGGACTGCGATGCAAAGTGGCAATTAATAAAAGTTCCTTTTGGCAAAAGTTGAAACCACCTTCCTTCTTTCACAAGAAAACAGATGCAGAGAGTGAAACTAACTGGTTAGAAGGTTTACTTACCTCCTTTGCTAGCAGCCAGGGAAAGACTTCTCAGTGACTGCTGACATAAGAGTGATGGATTTCATCACTTTTCAAAAGCCCACTTCACTAACACTCCCAAGTCCCTTTCTTCTGAAGTTGGGAACGGCTGAATTAGAAGGGGTTAGAGCAGGATTTGCCTAAAGCTCAGGTCTCTCTCCAGACGGAGACTTTGAGTTCACCCTGGCCTACCCCTCCCCCCACTCAATAAACTCCAGTGGCTTCCTGTTACTTGTAGGATCAAATACAAATTCCTCTGCTTAGTACTTAAAAAGCATCTGGCTCTCCCATCTTGCCTTTCCAATCGTAGTACACATTATTCTCCTCTACCATGCCATCTGCCCCTCCTACCCCCAACCTCCCAACTCAATAAACTCCAGTGGCTCCCTAGCATCTCAAAATTCTTTGTCTGGCATTCAAAGCCCTTCAAAACATATTCCCCAACCCTCATCCTTTCTAGTTTTCTTGAACCTTACTCCCCAATATATACTCTTCCATCCAGTGACACTGGCCTCCTGGCTGTTCCAGGAATCACACTCCATCTCTGAGCTCCAAGGCTTTTTCTCTGGCTGTCGCCTATTCTTGGATTGCTCTCCCTTCTCACACCTCCTGGATTCCCTGGTTTCTTGTAGGTCCCAATTAAAATCCTACCTTGTACTGAAGACCTTCCTGAATCCTTCCTAATTGCAGTTGCTTCCCTCTGTTAATTAACTCCGTTTTATCCCATAAATAACTGATTTGGACATATTTGTTTGCTTGTTGTCTCTGCCTTTAAATTGTAAAATCCTTGAGGACTAGGACTATCTTTTGCCTCTTTTGGTATCCCTGGTGCTTAGTCCAGTGCCTGGTACACAGTAGGTACTTAATAAATATTGACTGACTGATTGATATATCCTACATTCTAGCCACAATATCTACTTGCTGTTCTCGCATAGGACATTCTGTCCCTTGGCTCTGTTCCTTTGAACTAGTAGTCCCCCATTGCGGAATACCTCAATTCAATTCCTCCTCCTCCTCCTCTTCTTCCCATTCCCATCCCCCTTCCTCTTCCCCTCCTCCTCCTCCTCTTCCTCTTCCAGGTGGAATCCCTCAGCTCAATCACCGCCTTCAGCATGAAACCTTTCATATTTCAGCTTAACCACCCCACCCCCCATGATAGTGGCTCCCCTCCTCAAAAGTATTTGCAGAAGATTCAAATGAAATAATATATGTAAAGTACTATATAAAATTGAATTATTATACTTGTATGTGTATATATGAGAGATTGGGGGTGGGGGGAGAGAGATTGCCTACCCATTTAGAATATAAATTCCTTGAAGTCAACATCGGTTTCATTTCTGTCTGATTCCCAGCACCTCTGGGAGGCATAGAGCAGTGGAGCCTGGAGACGTTGGTTCAAAACCCTCCTCTGCTGATTACTACCTGTATGACTTTGGGCAAGTCATTTGACTTCCCTGGGCTTCAGTTTCCTCCTCTGGAAAATGAGAGGATTGGACTCGATGGCCTCTGAGATCCCTTCTGGCTCTAGATCTATGAGCACATAGTAGGCCCTTAATCAAAGCCAGCTGATTGACCGAGTAATACATGAACAAATAGCTTTTTTGATTGTGTGTGGTAGTACAATGTCGATCTTCTCTAAAATACATTCCCTCCTCCCCCCTCACAATTGCTTCACTTTAACTTTGTCATAATGTTTGAAGTTCCAACAACTGAAGAGTAACATGGGTTAAACAATCGTTAAAATCCTCTTTTAAAACACAAATATCCCTCTGAGTAGGCAGGGCAAAAGGAACATAAATTTTACTTAGATTATCTTATGTAACCCTACCTCAAACCTAGGAGATAGGTGAGGCAAGCATCATAATCCTCTTTTAAAGAAGAAACTAAGGCTCTGAGATATTCCCCAAGGTCAAAGGGCTCATAAGGGATGGGATCTGGTCTTCTAAAGGTCCAGCCAGGCTAAATGTTCCCACTCTTCTGTCTTAAAGTAAACCAAGAATTCCTGAAGAGCTGGTGTGTCCCTGCCTTTGTCTTGCAAAACCAGATTCTGCAGCAGTGGGAGGGTGCACTCGGAAAGTCTTCTGACTCCCCCCCTCCCCCCCCCAACCTTAGCACTGAGATCAAGAGAATACCAAGTTCAGGAATCCTTCCCCTCCCTCACCTTTTTGCATATCTATCTCCCTTCAAAGCATTTCCCTTCTTAGTCTCCAGGCCCAGAACTTCATATCAAGAAGATCTGCTCCATCTCTCTGTCCTTAAACTACAATTCCATTCCAAATAATACCCTGCTGAGTTTCTGCAATAAGAGCACAGCTAAGTGACACAGTGGATGTAGCGCAGGGCTGAGACTCAGGAAGACTTGAGTTCAAATCTAGTCTCAAATACCTATTAACTGTGTGACCCTGGGCAAGTTACTGAACTCTGTTTCCCTCGGTTTCTTCATCTGGAGAAAGAAATGGCAAACCACTCCAGTATCTTGCCAAGAAAACCTTAAATGGGATCACAAAGGGCCAGATACAACTAAAACAACTGAACAACAACAAAAACAGCACACATTTATATAAATTTATTACAACGCATTTTCCTAAAAACAAATGCATGATTGTTGATGGAGTTGTGACTCTGTACAACCATTTTAGAAAGCTATTGGGAAATATGCAAATAAAGTGACTAAAATGTCCATACCCTTTGATCCAGAGACTCCATTACTGAGTTTCTATCCCAAGGAGGCCATTGATAAGAAGAAAATCCTCATATACACCAAGATATTTATAGCATCACTTCTGGGGACAGCAAAGAATTGAAAGCAAAGAAGATGTCCATCAAATGGCCAAGTGAAGAGAATGAGTGCCTGACCTAGAATCAAGAAGACTCATCTTCCCAAATTCAAATCTGGCCTCTGACACTTTCTAATTGTGCAACCCTGGGCAAGTCACTTAACCCTGATGACTTCAGTTCTTTATCTGTAAAATGATCTGGAGAAAGAAATGGAAAACCACTCCAGTATATCTTCCAAGAAAATCCCAAGT
The DNA here is from genome assembly GCF_011100635.1 of Trichosurus vulpecula. Taxonomy (NCBI): domain Eukaryota; kingdom Metazoa; phylum Chordata; class Mammalia; order Diprotodontia; family Phalangeridae; genus Trichosurus; species Trichosurus vulpecula. The sequence goes on from NC_050573.1 coordinate 109,805,137, forward strand.
CAGGTTACAAAGAGTCGGGCACAACTGAAAAAGCTGAACAATAATACAACTTGTACTACATGAATGTAATAAAATACTACTGTGCTGTAAGAAACAATGAATGTGATGAATGTAGAGAAGTATAAAAAGAACTGCATGAACTGATGCAGAGGGAAGTAAGTAGAGTAAAAAATACTGATTACAATAATGTATAAATAGAGAGAACAAGCACACACACAAATCAAATCAAAAGTAAATGTCGCAAATCACAAAGAACAAGCATGGCTCAAATGAAGGGATATGAGAGGACACTCCCCCTGTACTCCTTTGCAGAGGGATCCACAGGTGTTGTATATCATACATATTTTCAAACTTTTTAAATTTATTGATCAGTTATAATAATTCCCCCCCCCCATTTTTTCTATTTGTCTTAAAAATACACAATTTGCTATATGGGGTAGCTCTCTAGGAAAGGGAAAAGAAAAGATATGGGGGTAAACTATGGTGATATAAAAAAACAAAGATATCAGTAAAAACTTATTTTAAAACAAGTGCATGTAATGGGTAGTGAACTTTTATTATCTCATTTTGACAGGTGAGGAAACTGAGGCACAGGGAGGTCACTGGACCAGAGATTTAGAGCTAGAAAGGACCTAAGAGGCCATCTAATCTGATCCACATTTTTTATTTTACAAATATGGAAACTGGATCACAGAGAATACAAGTGACTTGACCAACATTACATAGAAAAATGTCAGAGCCAAGATTTGAACCATGAACCTCTCTGAGCTTCATCTGAGCTCCTCTTTGAAATTAAATAATAATAATTCCAACAAAGGCTGGATGACCACTGTTGTAGTATATTATAGTGGGGACTCCCAGTAAGGGTTGGGTTAGATGACCACTAGGATCTTTCAAACTCTTTCATTTCTATGATTGCCTGATTCTGCAATTACCCGCCCCACCTATCTCACAGGACTGTAATGAGTCTTCTGACCTAGTCAATCAACTGAGGCTTTATGAAGTACCTACTATACGTGTCAGGCTCTGTCCTGGAGTCCAAGTCCACTTTATTCATTGTAAAGTTTTAAATACTAGATACAAGACCTTAAACCAGGTCTCCTGACTCTCAGACCTGTATTCTTTACACTAAATTATGCTGCTTTCAAAAAAAATTATTATTAGAACTACCACCTTGGAGCATTCCACACAATTTCTCCAACACCCACACAAACAGATCTGCCGTACGAGGGCATCGTGGTTTGAAGTCAATCTCAAAGTTATGGATACAGTCCGTATTTGATAGTTCCTTTTAATAATTCAATATGAGCAGGACACCAATTAGTTTATCTAAAACTTTTCTTATACTTGTTCCTATTTTTAGTCTTTAGCACTTCCTGGAGAAAGTACTTTCACTCTAGTAAGTACTACTTAACATAATTTTGGGCTCTACCAGGAAATAATGGACAACTTTGTAAGGAAGGGCTATTACTGGTCTGAAAGGCAGAAAAAGCTCCCAGGGTAGCATCAGACAGAATTTAGATCTGGAAGAGACCTCAGATCATCTAATCTACTTGATCTCTTCCTCTAACAAATGGGGATTCTGTGACCCAGAGCTATGAAGTAACTTTCTCTAGGTCACACTATTTAGGGGATGAGTCAGGAGCAAAACCAGATTTCCTGATTTCTAATCTAATGCTCTTTGTTCTATCAAATATGTCTCCTTCCATTTGTTTTTTGTAAGATTTCATTTGTTGTTCAGTCGTTTTCAGTCACGTCCAACTCTTCATGACCCCATTGGGAGTTTTCTTGGCAAAAATACTGGAGTGGTTTGTCATTTCCTTCTCCAGCTCATTTTTACAGATAAGGAAGTAGAAGTACACAGGGTTTAGTGACTTGCCCAGAGTCACATAGCTAGTAAGTGAATGAGGCCAGATTTAAACTTTTGGGGAGATGATTCTTTCTGACACTGGACCCAGCACTACATCCAGTGTACCACCTAACTGCTCCCCCCACCTCCATTCTGCCCCAGATTTCATACTGGCTGGTTTTCCAGGAAATCAGAGCTTCTTTACCATTTGTTGGGACATGTAAATGTGAACAAGGTACCATGTCCTTGCCCTTGTGGAGGTTCTAGTTATCACTCTACCACTTGTTGTGTGACTCTAGCTAGGCAACAAACTTCCTTATTCTATTTCCTACTCCAGTGACTCAATTATCCTTATCTGTGCTAATATCTACCACAATGCCTAGCACATAGTAGGCACTTAATAAGTCCTCGTTGATTGGTTTGTGAAATAGCATAAATCATCTCTTTCATCACGAGGACTGTCCATTAGCATTTAAACACTGTTGGATGCTAAATAAAAATGACATATTACAGCCATAGAGGCACAGAAACCATTAGGTCTAGGTAAACAATATTTACAATGTTCTAAAATGACATTAGTGATATGAAATTAAAAGAACACAGAAAGTACCTGAAACTCTGAGCAACTGAAATGAGGAATCTTGGTCCCAAAGCACAATTGAAACATTTCTTCCACTTAGTAGAGAGGTGGAAGATATTAGGTGCAGAATATCACATACATTATAAGACTCAGTTACTCTATTAGTGGCTTTGCTTAAATGCTCATTTGTTACAAAGGAGGGTACAATGCTGGGGATAGGGGGGACGTACCCTAGGAATAATCAGAAATAACTGTGATATAAAAGCAAAAAGTACCCAAAAAATGTTTTTAAATGTAAGTCACTATTCATCCTGGTATGCAATAACTTCTAATGGGTCATACCAACCTAGAAAGGCTTCAGAAAGGACTTGGTCACCTGATCAGATCATTCCCTTACTTAAAAATCTTCTGGGGTTCTCTAATGCCTCTAGGATAATCATCAACACAAAATTAAAACTAAAAGGGGGCACAATGGATCATCTAGCTCAACACCTTTCCTTCCTTTTATAAATGGAGAAACTCGGGCCCAGAAAAGTTAAGAGATTAGCCTAAAGTTATATAGGTAATAATGACAGCTAACATTTATAGAATTCTTAAAAGGTAGCAAAGTGCTGTATACATATTATTTCATCTGATGAGAGTCAACTTAGCATAGTAAACGGAGAGCTGTCTTCAGAATTAGGAAAACATAAATTCAACATACTGGCTGTTGAACATAACTAACACATACTGGCTGTGAGACTCTGGGCAAGTCATTTAACCTCTCCACTTCTCAGACAAATCTCTAAGATCGATTTGCAGAAAAGGTGCTGACCAATATCCAGCTGGTAAAGGGAGTTAGTTCCTATAGCAATGAAATCATAGGTCCAAATTCCCGTCCCTATCCTATCTGATCCCCACTATAAGCTCATGGAGGTAGGTACTGATATCATCAGCTTTTTTGTAAATGAGGAAATTGAGATTCAGAGCTGAAGGAACTGGTTCAGGGTCACACACCTAGCAAGTGCCAGAGGCAGGATTCAAATTAAGGTCTTTCTGATCACCTAAGTGATATAACAGAGCAAAGATCTAAACGCATTCTTCAGAATGCAAATCTACAATACAAATCCTTAGCTTGGCATTTAAAGTCCTCTTCAGTTGGGCTCCCACCTGCCTTTTTCTAGTTTTATTTTTATTTATTATTTTTATTTATTTATTATTTATATATGACATATTATATCATGTTGTCTAATTATATTATATATTGTGTGGTATTATATAGTATATATAATATCTATTTATGATTTATTTTTATGATTTATTATTATTCCTCTACTCATTCCAGTCAACCTGGTGGCACTAGTTATCCCTTGTCAATGATGTTCCCTCCTATAGGCATAAGACCTATCCATCCCATGTCTGAAATATACACCCCCTCTCCTTCTCTTCTTAGCCCTCACTGTGATGAGGGCACAGTCTCTGGGAACCCCTTGAACCCTTGAACTCTCCTTGAATCTTCCCACTCGACCTGGCCTTGGCCTGAGGCTATAACCATTAAGCCCAAGTGCCTACCTTGCCCAGTCCTCTATTGTCCAGCTGTTTCCCACCCTTAATCCTGTTTCCCATCCTTAATCCTGATCAAAATATCTATACCCTAGCTCCCTACCCCAGCCCTTGATGGGTTGTCATTTCCATATGGCCTTCAGCTATTTCCCCCCCCCCCCAGTCTGACCTCGTCCTTAAGTCCCTCCCTAGACCCCTCTTCTGGCCACCCCAGACCACCCCTCAATCCCTCCCACAACCTTTGTGTATATAATCTCCATCTTGCCTCCATGAGGTTGGTCAGATCCAATCTAGCTCAGATTGGTCTGGCCCGCTTTCCTTACAGGCGTCGCAAGGGATGGGATCTCTCGGGGCAGGCTTATTTGGCTAACTCTTAATAAACTTTATCCCTTCCCTTGGCTGAGAAAGCTTGAGTCGAATTCTTTCGGCAGGACCCGGCGTGTCGGTACTTTGGGGTGTCGAGCACCTCACCCCAAACCCTCATCATTTATGGTTCCCTGACCGGGAAGCACTGCTAATCTCAAGTTCTTCTCCAGCCAAGACTGAAGGTATGTGAGCCTCCCCCTTTCCCAATCCCCCTCCTTGCTCTCCAAACATTTTGGATGTGCTTCTCGGGCCTGACCTCAGCAGGTCCCAGTGGGTTGGACAGCTCGGTCCAGTGGTCTCAGTGAGTCGGACAGTCACACTGTCCTGGTCAACCTGACGCTATCAGGTGGTTCTCGGTCGGTCGGACAGCTTGGTCCAGTGGTCTCAGTGAGTCGGACAGTCACACTGTCCTGGTCAACCTGACGCTATCAGGTGGTTCTCGGTCCAGTCGGACAGCTCGGTCCAGTGGTCTCAGTGAGTCGGACAGTCACACTGTCCTGGTCAACCTGACGCTATCAGGTGGTTCTCGGTCCAGTCGGACAGCTCGGTCCAGTGGTCTCAGTGAGTCGGACAGTCACGCTGTCCTGGTCAACCTGACGCTATCAGGTGGTTCTCGGTCCAGTCGGACAGCTCAGTCCAGTGGTCTCAGTGGGTTGGACAGCCACGCTGTCCTGGTCAACTCAACCTGACACTATCAGGTGGTTCTCGGTCTAGTGGTCATGTCGAAGGACATGGACGGATGCCCCATCTGGAAGCATGTGCCAGATCCTTTCAATTGTTTCGGCGCTGGGAATTTGGGAAAGTTTCAGGTATCTAATGTATATTTTGTCTTGTTTATTTTGTTTGTCCCCCGACAATTACTCCCAACTTCTCCTTTACTAAGGAGGAAGGAATTTCCAGCCTCGGGCCCTGCCCCCACGGCAATATCTCCTCCCCTAGCCCCTCTCTTTGAAGTAGCACCCACTTGGGTCTCTGGGGTATCTTCCCCTCTGACCTCTACCCCTCCTCAGGTACTAGCTGATCTCCCTTGCCAGGCAGATGCCCTGGCCTTGCAGTCTAATCTACCTCAGCCCCAAGCTCCAGGTCCCACAGCGCCTTCAAGGCTTTTTCCCCTGAGGGAAATGCCTGCCTCCCCTGCTGGGACAAGGAGATTGCATGTTCCATTCTCCATTTCAGATCTCATCCAAATTAAAGAAAAACTGGGGAGATACTCAGAAGATCCAACTAAGTTTACTGAGGGTTTTAGGGATCTGTCTCTGCAATTTGAACTTTCTTGGTGTGATTTGCATATCCTCTTCTCTACCTGTTGTACCACTGAGGAGAAGAGGAGAATATGGGAACACGCTCAAAAATTTGGGGACAGTTTGGCTAGCAATAACCCCATAAAATATCCCCCAGGAACAGCTGCTGTTCCCACTAGTGACCCAGGATGGAATTATCAAAGGAGTGAGGATAGAGAAAAGAGAGACCATAGGGTAATTTGCCTGTTAGAAGGCTTAAGAACTGCATTTCAAAAGCAAATAAATTTTCAAAAAATTAGGGAGATTACTCAGGGAGAAAAAGAAAACCTTGTCCTTTTCCAAGCCCGGCTAGTAGAAGCTATTAAGAAGTATTCAAATTTGGATCCTGATTCTATTGAAGGGGCGGCAATACTTAACATGTATTTCATTAATCAGTCTGCCCCAGATATTAGGAGGAAACTGCAGAAATTGGCAATGGGACCCCAAACACCTCAGGCCCAATTACTGGAGACAGTATTCGGAGTGTTCAATAATAGAGACTTAGTCCAGGCAGAGGAAAAAGCCAGAGACAGAGAACATGCCCAATTCTTGGCGGCTGCCATGGCCAGGAGATTGCCAGAGGGTGCTTCTGGCAACTTTGGCAAAGGGGAAACCTGCTTTCGATGTCACAAGGAGGGTCACTGGTCTAAGGAGTGCCCCTCTAGGGCGCCCCCCTGGAAGAAGCCTCTAGGATCCACGCCTCCAGGACCATGCCCAGCATGTCCCCGAGGCTGGAAAAGTGGTAGAGCCTCCTCCCAGCACCCTGTCCTCCAGTACTCGGGAGGAGGGGAAAGCCTGGGGCTTGGCTGTGCTCCCACTTTCTCCACCTCTCTCGCGGAGCCTTGGGCAAAATCGAGGCAGAAGGTAAGGTTACCCACTTTATCACGGCTATGTTCTCTTACTTTAACTAGTGGCTTTGGCCCCACATGCCCCTCGACCCATCAGGTCATGGGCATCAAGGATCTGTTGTCTGAACACTCCTTCTCTGGCCCTGCCCCCTTTTGGGGAAGGGACCTGATGGTGAAGTTGGGAAGCCAATTTTCTATAGTTAAACCTCATAACTCCCTTTTCCCTCTGTTTCCCAGACCTCCCCATGTTCCCCCAGAGGCATGGGAGAGGGTTGAGCCAATTGTTTGGGATCAGGGAATTCCTGGGCAAGCTACTTCTGCCACCCCAGCCATAGTTCCCCTCCATAGCCTTCAATATCCAATTAAGCCCAAGGCTTGGGAGGGACGGCAACCATTAATTGGCACTCAAGGCCCTGACTCGCTCCCTCTAGAGTGGGGCCCCTACCCAGCACAAGCTTTTGGGACTTTGAAAACTAAACTGACCACCACTCCAGCATTAGCCTTACCTAATCTAGAAAAACTCTTCACTCACTCTGCTGAAGGAAGGAGAGGACAGGCTTTGGGAATTCTAATCCAGTCCTTAGGATCTGACCCCTGTTTTCCAAAACAATTAGATTCTCTGGCTGCTACAGCCATTCCAATTGAGGAAGCTTCTAAGCCTCTAGCAGACCAGCCCCTAGAAGCTCTGCCTTGCCAGAGCACCCTGGAAGCAGAGGGCCACCAGTGCCTGGCTAACCACAGGCTCACCAAACATCAAACCTTGCTCTTATATATCCCCGACCTAATTTGGACGTGCTACACACTCCTGAACCCCGAAGCAGAACAAGTGGTTAGGGGAGCTAGGTATGAAATAGTCATCTTTAATTCCCACCAGGGATATTGTCCTTTCTCTGTACTCCTGTACTGTCTGTTTTGTTGTTTGCTTAACTTCCTTGCCAGGTTTGTCTCCTCCAGTCTCCAAGCCATCAACTTCCAGATGACTGTGCACCCCTTGAACTGGACCCATCAAGCCAGCTCTACGCCCCTTGTCAGCAGGAAGCAATTCCAGAAGCTGAGACCTTCGTCCCTGACCCCAAAAGAATTTGGGTCCCATTTGTTTGAGGGGGGAATGATGAGGGCACAGTCTCTGGGAACCCCTTGAACCCTTGAACTCTCCTTGAATCTTCCCACTCGACCTGGCCTTGGCCTGAGGCTATAACCATTAAGCCCAAGTGCCTACCTTGCCCAGTCCTCTATTGTCCAGCTGTTTCCCACCCTTAATCCTGTTTCCCATCCTTAATCCTGATCAAAATATCTATACCCTAGCTCCCTACCCCAGCCCTTGATGGGTTGTCATTTCCATATGGCCTTCAGCTATTTCCCCCCCCCCCCAGTCTGACCTCGTCCTTAAGTCCCTCCCTAGACCCCTCTTCTGGCCACCCCAGACCACCCCTCAATCCCTCCCACAACCTTTGTGTATATAATCTCCATCTTGCCTCCATGAGGTTGGTCAGATCCAATCTAGCTCAGATTGGTCTGGCCCGCTTTCCTTACAGGCGTCGCAAGGGATGGGATCTCTCGGGGCAGGCTTATTTGGCTAACTCTTAATAAACTTTATCCCTTCCCTTGGCTGAGAAAGCTTGAGTCGAATTCTTTCGGCAGGACCCGGCGTGTCGGTACTTTGGGGTGTCGAGCACCTCACCCCAAACCCTCATCAACTGTACATGTTACAGAACATTTGTTCCCATCTGTCCCCTTACTTTGCATTACTCAGTACAGTAGCTTCAACCTTTTTTTATTCCTTGAGCCTCTTTCAACAACAACAAAAATGTGGCATGAACCCTGGGGTAAATTAAATATATCACTGTGCCCACAATCAGGAAGACCTGAGTTCAAATCCAGCATAAGATATTTATTAGAGGTATGACCCTGCATAAGTCACTTCAATTCTGACTGCCTCAGTTTCCTCAATTGTAAAATTGGGAATTGTAATAGCACATACCTTCCAGGGTCGTTGTGACGATCAAATGGAAAAGTATCTGTAAAATGCTTAGCATACTGCCTAGGTGCTAAATATATATTTGTTTCCTTCCCTACTGATAACATTCTGCAGTTATTCACTCATTAAGACGCCATTAAAATTTTTTTAGCTTGAATCCCCAGGACCATTGGCACAAACTCCCCGAGGAGTTTGTAAACCACCAAAAGCAAACCTTTGACTTAGTATATATGCTTTATAAATCAATTATCTGTGTGCCTTATCTGTTCAGCACAAAAGCTCCTTGGGAAGACAGAACTTGTTTTTGTCTTTCTATCTCTAGCACAATGCCTCACCCATGATGGATAGTCACTAAGCGCCTGGTGAATTGAATTGGTGAGGGATTATATAGGCTGTCCTAGGACCAGCCTAACTAGATTCAGAGAGGCTCATTACTAGGTTGGCCACCAGGTGATAAATCCCTACTTCTGAAGAACACACTCAGTTTACGAAAAAGCCTCAATATTCTCTAATCCCATGTTGCTGCCGCTGCTGCTTTTATCCACAAAGTGGAATCACGCACAAAACAAGAAGGAGCTAAAAGCAGGCAATGCTAACCTTAAGAGTTCTTAGGTGGTAAATGATATTTTCGTGCCCTCCCCCAGCTGATTTCCTTTTCTGGAAGCCACATACGAATAAGGTCTGATGTGTGACCCTCCATTCAGAGATGCATTGATTACATCTGCTAGACAAGTCTTCTTCAAAAGCATCATTATCTGAAGGGCCCACCTTCAGGAAGGTTTAGGCTCAAATTTCAAGTGGGGATCCCTATAGGCGAGGATTCTTCTGGAATGGATGGTAATGGCCTGGGGGTGTGGAGAGTGTGGAATTCACTCTTATCAGGGATTTCTGGGAATTGAGGCTGCTTCCCAACTTCCAACTAGGACTGGGGTGGGAATGGGGGGAGGATAAAATCTGGCCCTCCTAGGCATTTGCATGATTGAAGCCACACCACTGGCAGAAACGGATTGCTGCTCTTAAAAGTTAATTGCAGTGGGAAAAGGAAACCAGGACATTCTGGGGATTAGGGTATCCTGGGTCTAACCCTCAGACTCTTGGGAGGGGAAAGTGAAATAGATAGAATTGGGGGAGGGGAGGGGAGCTTTTGAGAGGCCAGATAAAGAACACTTCAAGCTGTGATCTCATTGATGTGGGTACCATGCAGATAATAACGCTTCTATGCCCTCTCATCCCCTGCTGCTGTTGTTCAATACTCCCCATAAGTTCTCCCCAGGGAGCATTCTAGTTCTCTTGACACTGCATGGATACCAATGGAGAATACAGCCTGTCCATCCCCTCCATTATCCCTTACTCTATACATGATGAGCCCACCTTCTGCGTTCATCATTGCTTCTCCCCTGACATCCTTTGCATGGCTTCTGTTGCACCAGCACCAGCCCTTCCTTGGTAACTCCGTTCGCCCTACTCACACTCACCATAGACTGCTCCACCGCCCTTTGATTGACCCTTAAGTTGAATTCTTTGAAGGCTGTGGTATTCCATAGCCGTACAGCATCACCAGAAGGAAAACATTTTAAAGAAAGTGGTCCTTTGAGAAAAAAAAGGAGAAGTTTTTCATAGTTTCCCAAAGGCAATCCAGCCTACTTTCCTCCTTCTGTTCAATTCTGGGGCTACTCAAGCAAGCAAATTATTTATTAATGCTAGGCACTATACTAGATGTCAGAGATACAAACATAAAAATGACAATTGTCCCTTCCCTAAAAAAACTTAAAGCTTACATTTGATAAGGGAAGACAATAGATATAGATATAGATATAGATATAGATATAGATATAGATATAGATATAGATATAGATATATTTGTGTGTATGTATATATACAGGGTGTTTCTAAAGTCTGGACACATTGAGGCAATGTGGAGTTATTGCATCGAGTTCACGCCAATCTTGCAAGGCGCATCAACCTTTGCATCAAAAATGATGGAAATCATATTGAAGATGTTATTTGTTAATATTCCGATTTAATAAAAATTTCATACATTTCATTTCTTGAAAATATGCATTTTTGCCCATGTGTCCAGACTTTAGGAACACCCTGTACATGCATACATATATACACACACATACATGTATGTATATGTATCTGCATATAAATACAACCCCTCCTGGATTAATTATTGCTTTGTCATGGTGGAGGGGCTTTGCATAGCTCAATGAAACCATGAGCTATGCTGTGCAGAGTTATCCAAGATAGGCAGGTCTTAGTGAAGAGTTCTGACAAAAGGTGATCCCCTGGAGGAGGGAATGGCAAACCACTCCCATATCTTTGCTGAGAAAACCCAGTGGAATGGCCTGGCATGCTATATAGCTCCATAGGGTCACAGAAAATCGGATGTGATTGGACCACTGAACAACAAACATAAATATAAAATATGTACAAAAATAAATACAAGGTAAGTGGGGGATGGGCGGGAAGGGAGAGAACCAGTAGTTTGGAAGTAGGGAATGAGGAAAGGCTTCCTGTAGATGATGGCTGAGCTTTAGATTCTAAGAGGTAGAGGTGAGAATGTGGTGTATTCCAGGAATGAGGGACAGCCTATGCAAATGTAGAGATAAGAGATGGAATGTTGTGTATGAGGAACAGTAAAAAGGAGGATGGTTTGGCTGGATGGTACAGTTTGGGAAAGAGATTAACATATAATAAACCCAGAAAGATACCTTGGAGCCAGCTTGTGAAGAGCTTTCAATGCCAGAGGAGTCTTGTGCTTGATTATAGAGGGAATAGGGAGCCAATGGGTTTATTTTATGGCCCAGATCATGACTATGTACCAATGATCTCTTAATTGCCATGCCTAATGGTCTCATCCTTCTTGACCTCTCGGCAATCTTTGATCACCATCTCCTCTGGAGTCCCCACCCCTGTCTCTCCTAGCTGGTCAGTCAGACTGCTCCTTCTCAGTCTCCTTTAAGGGATCTATAGTCAGGTCCTGCTCACTAGCCATAGGCTTCCCCCAAGGCTCTCTCCTGAACCCTCTTCTTTTTTCCTTCTATGCTATCTCAGGCAGTGATCTTGTCAGCTCCCAGATGTTCAACTATCATCTCTATGCAGATGATTCCCCATCTACATACTTGGGCCTAACCTTCCCCCCCACCCCCCCCATTCCCCCTCACCCATTCCCCCTCACTTTTGACACCTCCTTCCCACTTCTTACAACTGATTACCTTGTCAAAATCCATTTTATTTCTTTCTTTTTTTAAACTTTATTTTTATTTGGAAGAAACAGCAAATAAAATGGGCATTTACACACAGATAGTAGAACCAAGAAAAAGAGGATTTCACATCAAAGTTCAGGTCTCTGTTATGTACAGTTTGCTTTTCTTTCTGGGAATAAAATAAATTCATCCTGTAGCTTTCAAATCTGTCCTGCTTGTCTGTGATTCTTTCTGGTCTTCCTTCCTTTCTACATTTTTTTAAAAAGATATATCACTGATCATCTTTTTTCTTTCTTTATTTTTTTTTGGCTATCCTATCCCTACTCCCATATACCGTCTCTATTTTTACCTCCCTCCCAACTGGAAATAAGAAATATTGAGTCTTTTTCATAGTCCAGAAAAATGAATTCCCTCATTGGCTGTCCAAAAAATATGGCTTATTCTGCAAATTTCAATCTAACACACTCAGCAAATATTATTAAGCTCGTATAACTAAAGCCCATGCTTTAGATACAAAGACAAAACATAAAACAGGCTCTTTTCTTAGAAGCTCATACTTTAATGGGTGGGAGACCACATAACAATCTATTAATTAATCAGCAAGCATTACTTATTAAGCTCTTACTATGTGCCAGGCACTTTGCTGAATACAAACACAGAAGTAAAGGTTCATACTCACAAGAAGTTTACTTTAACCACAAGCATAATAAACCCATCAACAATCATTTCCCAAGAACCTAGCACCTTCCAGGGGCTTCTGCTTTCTCACAAGGAACTTGTTATTTGGAAAGAATGAGTCAGGAGACCAGGGGTTGAGTGATAAATGAGCTGTGGGGCCTTGAACAAATCACCTCTCCTGTTTAGCCTCAGCTTCCACATGAGTAAAACAGAGATGATAATAATTGTACTCTCTTCCTCTAAGGTCTGAGAAGTGATTGGTAAACTTTAAAAGAGCATAGAAATAGGAACCGTTATCTCATACACAATACTTCATCTCCAATCTCCTTTCCTCCTTTCCCATCTCCCATCAGCCTTCGTACTGGCTGTACAGCGGACTTGGGATACACTCCCACCTCATCTCCACTTCTCAGAATCCCTTGTTTCCTTCAAAAGTCTTGCTCCTCCCCTACTGCTAATTCCCCCTTCCCCAATCCCAAATTTACTTTTGATTTCATATATCTTTCGAATGCACTTATTCATGTTCGTGTCTCCCCTGGATAAAATGGAAGGCCCTCGTAGGCAGGAACTATATTCCTACTTCCAGGTACAGTGCCTAACCTATAGAAGGTGCTTAATGAATGCTTGTTGGTTGTTATTAGCACTATCCACTAAGAGGAATTCAATCTGATCATAGAGTGTCTTGCTGAACTCAGGCAGCTGCCATCAAAATCTGAGAAACCCATCAGTGGTCCTTGGGTCTGGTGGGAAAAGAGAATTATATAGAATTATCAATTCCTCCTCCTCACCACCCCAATGTCTCTCTCCTATTTCTCCGATATGATTGCTAAGCCTGACTTCCATATCTAGAATTAACAGGCACAACACTGACTTTCCCCACCTTTCTGTAAATATGGGCTAACAACAGCACAGGTGCACTTTACTGACCTTTGAAAATAACAGCAATTGTGCTTAAACACTGCTTCGAGGCATTCACATCCTTTCTAACAGTAAGAGCAATTGGGCTGGCTGTACTCATGAAGGAGTAGGGGGATGGGGCAGGTGGAGAGGGGAAGCAAGTAGCATGGGGACTGGAGGCTTCCGGTCTCTGTGGTCTCAAAAGAAAGGAAAGATCTGCCTGATATTCTCCCCAAAGAGACACAAGAGGGAGTGGTGGAAATAGTGCTGACTTAAAGGTCTAAAAATCTGTTTTCATAAAATCATGAGATTTAGAACCAGAAGAACTTTAGAAATCCTGTAAAAAATCCCACTCCCTCATTCCCCAATACCTGAAATATATAATAGGATCAGAGGTTCAGAATCTAGCCCTCTCACTTAACAGAGAAACCACAGCCCAGAGAAATTAAGTGACTTCCTAAAACCCACCCAGTGATTAAAGTGGTAATACCAACCAGGATGCTAGACAGGGCTTAAAAGACGGAAGTGACCTTAGTAAGCCTTTATTTCACACATAAGGAAAATGAGAGTGACAGAAGTCAAGGGCTTTCTCCACAGTCACACTGCTATTTCATAGAAGCATAGATTTAGAGATGGCAGGGACCCTCATTTTACAGAAGAGGAAACAAATACAGGAGAGTGGATAAGAGACTTGTCCAAAGACCTACAGACAGTAAGTAGCAGAGCTGAAATTCAAAACCAGGTTCTTTGATTCCAAATCCAGTTATCTATGAGCTGCCTTTCCAGTACCAGCTTCGTCACTTGGTAAGTGTATAAACTTGAACAAGTCACTCAAAGAGAGCTCTCTGGGCCTTCATTTCCTCCTGTGTAAGAGTAAGGACTTGGACTAGGCGGTGGCTACAATCCCTTCCAAGATAAATAATGGTCTCTAAAAATCTAAAGTACTAATTTATGGGATTGGAGAGGAGGGCAGGGGGGAAGAGAGGTCATAGTTGGTAGACAGGGATGGACGGAGGGCAGGAGCAAGAATCTGAAAGACCAAGTCCACACAAACAATGTGTCAGTTTTATCTTCTCTGATACATAAAAAGATGATGGATCTAGAGCTGGAAAGGACTCTGGAGATCATCAAGTACAATTCCCACATTTTACAGATGAGGAAACTGAGGTTGAAAGGTGTAGTGCTGTACAAGTAAAGTGGAAACTCTAGGAATTGAACCCGCGTTCTCCAGATTGAGCATTCTTTGTAATATAATACACCACAGCTAGGTACAGAAACCCAATTAATAAAGAACCAGAATCAGGTGGAAGGAATGGGTGTCGGGAGCTGAGAAAAGGGATGACGATGATGATGATGATAATACTAATAGTAGCAACTTCTGCCCTTATAATAGGGGAATGTCATATCCATTTAGATGCTCCCATAAACTCCCTAACCTCCCAATTCACCCATATCCTTAAAATTCCTTCACTCTATTTTTACCCATAGCTCTTCCTTACCAGTGTTCTACTTCCCTAATTGGAGACTGACACGAATTCTCTATATCCTCTTATCATTCTTCCTCTCCCTAAGCCTCATCCCTTCTAAGGTTATTAGAAACTTCCAGTCACTACCCACCCACCCCCCCCTTTACCCCTCCTCCCGCCCCCCTCCCCCCCCACCAATTACTGTCTCTGGCTTTTACTTCTATTGTGCAATCACCTTCCTCCCTCTCCAGTTTCATCCCAATAACTAGCCATTTCAACTCTACATTATCTTCTGCTCTCCAAAATCATCTCCCCTCTTCTGAATCTTCAATCTCTTCTAAGCATTTGATTCCTTCCCTTCTGCCCTCAAACATGCCCAAGTCTTCCCTGTCCTTAAAAAGACTTTCAATAGACCCTATTATCTCCCTAAGCTATAACCCTTTCAGTCAAACATCTTGAAAAAGCTGTCTGTGACTGCTGGTTCACTTCATCTCCTCACACTCAGTCCTCAATCCTTTGCAGTTTGGCTTCCAACTTCACCATTCAACCAAAATTGTTCTCTCAAAAGTTACCAATGATCTCTTAATTAATAAATATGATGGTCTTTTCTCAGACCTAACCTTTCTCAGTCTATGTGCTGTATTTGACATTGTCGGTCAATTTTTCTCTTGGATCCTCTTCTCTGAGTTTTCATAACTCTACTAACAATCTCCTAGTTCTCTTCCAGACTGACAGATAATTCTCTGTCGTTATTCATAACCATCACATAATCTATTAAATGCCAATGTTTGCTGTGAGGGTACAAGCAAGACACATACCTATTTTATGGAAAACTCACACAGGACAAGTTTCACATGGTGGTCAGAAGAAGCAATACAAGGACACTCTCAAGGTCTCTCTCAAGAACTTTGGAATTGATGGTGTGACATAGGAGACACTGGCACAGGACCGCTCACCATGGTGTGCCCACATCAGAGAAGGTGCTGTGTTCTGTGAGCAAAGCAGAATTGAAACCGCTCAAAGGAAACCCAGGATGCGCAAGTTTGGAGCATCCACCCCAAATGTTCATACAGATTATTTGTGCCCAACCTGTGGTAGAACATTCTGAGCTCATATTGGCCTGATCAGTCACAGTCAGATACACTGAATCTTGACTCAAGCATAGTGATGTCATTTTGGTCCTCTTTGAGAACAAAGGATGACAACCAACCAACTAATCAACTAACCATTCATCACATCTCTTGTTAGTGTCCTCCAAGGTTCTGCTCTCTCCCCTACCTTCTCTTCTCCATCCAAACTCTGCCTTGGTAACCTCGTCAGCTCCCATGTGTTTAATTTTCATCTCTACTCAGATTACATAAAAATATACTGCATAAATCACAAGTCCCAGGCTCCCTCTTGGGCTTCAGTCCCACACCACCAGTTTGGACATTTCAACTCAATACATCCATGACTGAAGTCATCATCTTCTCCCCTCCCCCCGCCCCAACCTGCCCCTCTTCTAAGCTTCCCTACTTCTGTCAAAAGCACCACCATCCCTCCAGTCATCCAGATTGTAACATCAGCATTATCCCTGACTCCTCACTCTCTCTGACCCTTATGTGCTTGAAGGTGCACATTTGTTACAAGGGCTTTGTTTTCCTCTTTTTCTTTTAAATCGAGAGAGTGGGCTCATGGGAAATAAAATGAAAACTAAAAAAAAACCTTTTATGCCTATATATATTATATATATAAAATATATTATATATTTATATACACACACACACTTGTCATTCCTACTGGAATGTAAGAAACTTGTACAAGGGATTGTTTTAATCTTTGTACTTGTATCCCTGGTGCTTGGCACACAGCTTAATGAATATTTGATGGATATAACACTTTAAGTTTTCAAAACCTGTTTAAGGTAGGACAATGGGAACATTATTATCCCCATTTCACAGAGAAGGCCCAGAAACATGGGAGTGAGTAGCCCTTGATCACATAGCTAGTTAGCTCAAACCCAGGTTTCCTGACTAAAATAAGAACAATCCTCTTCCCAATATACTCCCCTGCCTCTTTCCTGAGAGCTGGGCTGGATCCCATTAAGAGTCTGGCAAGAAATAAAGGCTGAAGCCAAAACGGACCAACTGCCCCAGAGTAGGGATCTTATCTCCTGTATGCTCATCCACCCCACTGCTAACCACATTTGAGGCTCCCAACTGCAAGGAATAGCAGCAGCTGCCAGGGCGGATGCAAAAGCTACCAAGCTGGCAAGCTGCTTTTGGAACAGCCCTACAAGGCAAAAGGATATAACAAAAATTGGCATTTATAGCATGCCTCCTCCCAAGGGCCCAAGCTCTTTTTATATATATAAATGCTAACCATTGATATATATACTCTAATGTAAGTTTTACAAAGCACTTTTTATAGCCATTATCTCATTGGAGCCACACACCAACCCTAAGGCACTACAGATACTACCATCTTCATTTTACAGATGAGGAAAAGGGTTCACAAAGGTTTAGTGACTTGCTCAAATCCACCCAGATGCTAAGTATCAAAGGTGGGATGAGAAACCAGTCCCTATACCTGGCTGCCTCATACTTTCATCTTCTCTGCACCCACTGACTTATTCATTCTTTCAACCAATAGTGATAGCATCATCATAGGTACATAGTTCTTTGGAAGGATGGAAGAAGCATCCATTTGTGATGTTCCAAATCAAGGAAACCCCATCACTGAATAACTGCAATGTCAAAGGTGCTGACAGGAGACAAAGGAAATAAATGTTTGGTGAATTTAGTTGAATTATAAGACACTAGCTCTGCTCTTCAAGGGCCTTACAGTCGGTGAACTAGTTGGAGAGTAGGCAACAATTTTTTTTTAAATAATATTTTCCCCAATTATATGCAAAGACAATTTTTAACATTCTTTTTTTGGGGGGGTTTTGACTTTTAATTTCTATCGCTACCTCCCTTCCCTCCCCCCTCCCCGAGATGATAAGCAATCTGATATAGGTTATACATGTGCAATCATGTAAAACATTTGCATATTGGTCATTTTGTGAAAGAAAGAAAGAAGAAAGGAAAGAAAGGAAGAAAAAAGGAAAGAAAGATAGGAAGGAAAGAAGAAAGAAATAAAGAGAGAGAAAGAAAGAAAGAAAGAAGGAAAAGAGGAAACAAAGATGGAAGGGAGGAAGGAAGGAAGGAAGGAAGAAGGAAAGAAAGAAGGAAGAAAAGAAAGAAGGGAAGGAGGAAGGGAAGGAGGAAAGGAGGAAGGAAGGAAGGAGGGAAGGAAGGAAGGAAGGAAAGAAGGAAGGAAGGAAGGAAGGAAGGAAGGAAGGAAGGAAGGAAGGAAGGAAGGAAGGAAAGAAGGAAGGAAGGAAAGAAGGAAGGAAGGATGGGGAAAATAGCATGCTTCAGTCTGTATTCAGACACCATCAATTCTTTCTCTGGGGGCAGATTGCTTTTTTCATCAGGAGTCCTTTGGGATTGTTTAGGATCATTGTATTGCTGAGAATAGCTAAGTCATTCACAGTTTATCATTTTACAATATTGTTACTGTGTCCAATGTTCTCCTGGTTCTGTTCACTTCACTCTGCATCAATTCATGTAAGTCTTTCCAGGTTTTTATGAAATCATCTTGCTTGTCATTTCTTATAGCACAATAGTATTCCATTACATTCATATATCAGCTTGTTCAGCCATTCCCTAATTGATGGGCATCTCCTCAATTTCCAATTCCTTGTCACCACAAAAAGATCTGCTATAAATATTTTTGTACAAATACTTTATTTTCCTTCTTTTTTTCCCATCTCTTTGGGATATAGACCTACTAGTGATATTGCTGGATCAAAGAGTATGCAGTTTTTTCTTTAGTCCTTTGGCCATAGTTCCAAATTGCTCTTCAGAATGGCTGGATTAATTTACAGCTCCACCAACAACACACGAATGTACCAGTTTTCCCACATCCCCTTCAACTTCTCTGTCATATTAGCCAATCTGATGGGTATGAGGTGGAACCTCAGAGTTGTTTTAATTTGCATTTCTCTAGTCAGTAATGATTTGGACCATTTTTTCACGACTACAGAGAACTCTGATTTGTCTGAAAACTGCCTGTTTATATGTAGTTTGACCATTTGTCAAATGGGGAATGACTCATATTCTTACAAATTTGACCCAGTTCTTGATATATTTGAGAAATGGGGCCTTTATCAGAGAGACTTACTATAAAAAAATTTCCCCCAGTTTTCTACTTTTCTTGTAATCTTGGCTGCATTGGGTTTGCTTGTGCCAAGACTTTTAAATTTTAAATAATCAAAATTACCAATTTTACATTTTATAGTGCTCTCTGTATCTTGTTTAATCCTACATTCTTCACACAGATCTGACAGGTAAACCACTCCATGCTCTCCATGTTCAGCATAGAACACTTTATATCTAAATCATGTACCCATTTTGACCTAACTGTATTTCATTGCATAATCGCAAGTACATAATCATTTCATCCGGTTTTTTCAGTCCAAAAACTGGTTTATAGCCTTTCATTGTGTAATCATCACATGGCATAATTCTGTTGGTCATGTGGTTTAAAAGGTAAGAAGCAATGTATTCACCAGTGGCACATGGATATGCATTTATCTCTTTTGCATTGAGAGTCAAGAGCCTAGAATTCTCAGTGCACTCACATTGTCAGTGTATTTCTGAAAGCCAACTTGGATGTGCATTTAGAGTGCTGCCATACTACTAGTATTGTCATCTAATCCAATGAAGAGCCGTAGGCACAAGGAGAGGGGGCAGGCAGAAAAAGCTGCCACGAGTAAGTTATGTGATATGGTAAGACTTGCATCTTCCTATGCTAGCTAAACCATCCAGTTCCTCTGCCAGCAATAGTTTAGCAATGATGATTTTTAAGTAATACTGGCACAATTTTTCAAAGCTTCACATAATGGTCGCACCCAACTTTTTGGCAAAAAAAATTGGCATAAAATTTGCAACAATTATGTGGTGAAATACAGTATATTGGCATATAGTGTGAGATGTTGATCCATACCTACCCATAGTTTCCCAGTTTTCCCAGTTTTTATCAAATAATGAAAAGCTTTGGGTATCAAACACAAAATTTGGCCATTTACTATTGCATCTTGTGGTACCTAAACTATTCCATTGATACACCACTTATTTCTCAGTACCAGACTTTTTTTTTTTTTATAATTACTGTTTTATAATAAAGTTTGAGATCTGGCATGGCTAGGCCACTTTCCTTCACTTACTTTTTGAATTGATTCCCTTGATATTCTTTAGCTTTTGTTCTTCAAGACAAATTTTGTGATTATTTTTTTCTAGCTTTACAAAATAATTTTTTGGTAGTTTGACTGGTATGGTATTGAATAAATTTAGGTAGAATTATCATTTTTATTATATTGTCTTGGCCTACCTACGAACAAGTATTATTTTTCCAATTGTTCATATCTTACTATTTGTGTGAAAAGAAATTGTGTTCGTGTAGTTCTGGGTCTATCCTGGCAGGTAGACTAACAAGTATTTTATATTGTCTATAGTTATTTTAAATGGGATTTCTCTCTCTCTTGCTGCTGCACTTTGTTAGTAATATACAGAAGTGCTGGTGACTTATGTAGTTTTATTTCTTATTCTGTGACTTTGCTTAAGTTAATTATTTGAACTAATCTTTTAGTTGACTCTCTAGGATTCTCTAAGTATACCATCATCTGCAAAGAATGAGTTTTCTTTCCTCATTCCCTAATTTCTTCAATTTCTTTTTCTTTTATTGCTATAGCAACATTGAATAATAGTGCTTATAATGGGCATCCTTGCTTCACCCCAATCTGGTTGGGAAGACTTCTAGCTTATCCCCATTACAGATAATGACTGCTGATGGTTTTAGATAGATATTACTCATCATTTTAAAGAAAGCTCTATTTATTCCTATACTCTCTAGTGTTTTTAATAGGAATGAGTGTTGTATTTTGTCAAAAGCTTTTTCTGCATCTATTAGTATGATTTGTTGGTTTTGCTATTGATATGGTCAATTATGCTGATAATTTTCCAAATACTGAACCGCCCTGCAACCCTGATGTAAATGCCACCTGGTCATATTGTATGATCCTTGTGATATATTACTGTAATCTCCGTGCTAGTATTTTAACAATTTTAGGCAATGATTTCTGAGGTCCCTTCTGCCTCTTAAGCTTTGGGATTCTAGATTACAACAAAAGGCATACTTGTGTGAAAAGATAACAGGACCCATAATGAAAACTGGTAATATACCTGGGATCATAATGGGGGAACTTTTGGGTATGAAGGAAAGTTAGGAAAGTGAAATGAACTAGCCCATACCAAGAGAAGCAAGGGTCCTGGCCTTATTCTAGTTACTGGCCTCACCTGGTATAACCTTATTTTTCTGAACTTGGGGACAATGCCATCAACTGAGCTATCCTTGAACAGGACGGATATAGAAGCCACAGAAGTCACAGAATGTTATAGCTGAAAGGGAAGTCAGTCTCGGGGAGGCATCATTGTGAGAGGAATGATTATTTCTCTCATATTAATAAACAATCATTGAATTGTAACTACGGATTTTCCCATTTCCTCATTTAGAAATTAACCCCTGTAGGTTTAGGTTATCCACCCAGCCTTTGAAGGGCAGGGCTGATGATAAGATGAAATATTGGGTCAGACGTAGCCAACTGGGAAAACTCACATTTGATCAAAAGGTAAAGAAATTTTAGTCTGGGTGAATTGGTGGATTTGGACCCATTGTGTTTTAGTCCAACATGTCTGAGTAGAAGTGGATTCCCTCTTTTGTCTAGATTATCCTAGATGGGGTGGTATGGGTATAGATAAGTCTCCTTGTGTAAGACTGAGTCTTACTGAGTCACTGCCCCCAGACCCTCATTAGAATAAGCCCACCTCTCATTATAATATTCATTCTCTAATTACTTGTTAACCAATCAGTTTATTTCCACCCTCAGGAAAACCCACTCTTCCCAGTGGGCTCCATGAGGGATCTTTGGTTTAGGAGATAGCCAAATGACCCTTTTATTATCTGCTAGTCATAATTAATGAAATTGTTAATTACCCAGAAACTACGTCACTCAGACTTTTTATGTATCATAATAGCATTGCCGATAAAGCCCTAGATTTGGAGTCAGGAAGATCTGTGTTTGAATCATGCCTTACATTACTGTGACCCTGGGCAAGTTCTTCAATCTCTCCCTGGCTCAGTTTCCTCATGTGCAAAAAGGAGGAAATAACAGAACCTGTCTCAGAGTTTTTGTGAGATTCAAATTACATGCGAAAGCTAACTTCCTGTTGGAAGAGAGTTTATTAACAACAGATCACACACACGAATTTTGTTAAATAAAACAACATTCTTGCCCCCAAGGAGTGTCTGAAACACTCTGGTTATTCCAAAAGGTATATGCCAAACATTTTGCAAAGCTTAAGGCAATATAACCGTCAGTTATTATCTCTTCCAATCCACTCAAGTTTAGAGATGATGAACCCAAGGAGCAAGCAAAAAAGGTGGTAACTGTCCCCTTTCCCATGGTAAGTTAATAACAGAATTATGATTAGAACCCAGGCCCCTCCTCTCCCCAAGAATGACAGACTTGCTAGTCAGATATCAAAAACAGACATACATCTGAAAAAAGTGTAATGATTCAGTTTCAATTATTTTTCCTGTTTTTTTCCTGAGTTCCACATCCTCTCCCTCATCCACTGAGAAAGCAAGCAATATGACTTTAAAAATAAAAGTAAAGGCAGAGTCTCATGATGCCACTAGGGAAAAATAAAGTTTCTTTGTTTTTACTGAGATTGTTCATAAAGTTTCTAGATTCAATTTTTGTTTGCATTTCATATTCAAACACTAGGGGCCTGCTTCATTTGGGGGAAGTGGAGTTGAGAGAATCCATCTTTATCCTAAGAAAAATTCACAAACATGAGTTAAACATACATCTTCCCAAACTGACATTTCATTAAGATACTTAATGAAACTTCCCAGACCGTTGGGGATAACCAGAGGGCTTTCAGATGCTCCTTGGGATACGAATGTCATTTTATTTAACAAAATACCTATGCGTAAATTTTTGTTAATATTCTTCCAACAGGAAGTTAGCTTTTGTATAACTGAGACCAGACAAACCTGCCATTCCCTCTTCAACGTGGGAGGCTGGAGGCTAGGGGTGCGAAGTTCAAATCTATGAAGTAAAAGGGATGACTTCTGAAAGAAGCGGGTTCTCTTTATGCCTAACTTTAGTGCTAAACTACAAATGACTGTGTATATAAATCTGATCTTCAACGGTCTGGGACTCGGTCCTTCATATACACTTTAATGATGCTTTAAAAACATTTATTATTTTGTTATTAATAATAATTCTTTACCACAATGCTTTAATTTTGTTCTCATGGTAGGATGTTTTGTATCTGTTCTCTTCTTGCGCTAACTGGATTCTCTAAGTGTGATAAAATATTAGGAGGTAAAGGTAGCCAGCACTGGGAAGGATGAATAGTCAACATTTAAAGACATTTTTTTAAGGCCATACCGTGGATGGGTGATGTGTTGTGGATGGCTTGGGGAATGATACCAAAAATAAATAATAGACATGATAAGAAAGGATGGGAGTACAAAGCACCAAAAAAATCAAATGACAGAAAAATGCAAGGACTGGAGTCTTAGAGGCAGATGACATCTGAACTTCTTGAATTTGAACAACTGAACTGGAATACTTTTTTTAGGTTTTCTTTTTGTTATTATTCTATAAAGGACCCACTGGTCCTGCAGACAAGCTGGACAAGAGTCTTAATTTCTGTACTCACAGCTTGAGGCTGTGTTAGAGTTTGAGTTACTTAGATATACCTCCTTTTTTTTAGCAGTTCCCCCAAAAGAATCAGCCACAAAGGCCAAAGAGATGACAAAAAGGTGGAGACAGGGGGAAAACATATGAGAAGACAAGGAAAATATGTATAAAAATATTTATTTGAATGAATAAGTGGAAAAAAGCACTTATTAAGCACCTACTATGTGTAAAGCACTTTGCCAATGGGGACACATAGAAAAAGAAAAGCAACACAGCCCCTGCTCTCAAGGAACTCACATTCTAATGCAGGAGATTTCTTTTTTTTTTTTTTAATGCAGGAGATTTCAACTGCAAGCCATATGGAAAAAATCTCATAGTCCTTAGGACAGACTGTGAGTTATTGGGTTAGAGAGGCTAGTGTTTCAATTATGATGCTACAGGACAATAATAAAATTATCGATGTGTGTAAAATATTTAAACAACATTTCTTCATGAAAGTTAAATTTTTTTTTAAAAAAAAGATGTATATCTAATAGAGCAAAAGTAAAATGGAAGAAATACAACAGTGTAAAAATTTCTGAGTTTGACAAGATGGTAATGAATGAATTTAGGGTTCTTCTTGCACATCAATTGCATTGATAAAATCACATCCATTTCTGATGTTAAGCCATTTGGCAGCACCAAGAACTTTTTCTTCTGGGTCTTTGATAGCTTCTTCCATAGCCCCCAAAGGAGCTGTTACCAGGCTGCATTCCTTCCCAGGATGATGGCTGTGGATGCTAGGCTGTAAGTATTACTATTTCCAAGGCTCCTCGGATTGTCTCCAACAGTATCTGAGGGGAGATGGTGGTCAAGGTGATAGTGTTTTGACTTGTCTGGAGCATGCTTCCTCATCTCCCCCCACCTCAGGGGTTCTTTGCTGTTTTATGTAAATGAAAAATAAAATAAGTTAGTAAATAAAATTAAGGGAATCAGTATTTAAAAACAAAACAAAACCAGGGAGCGGGGGATTGTTTTCTGGCCAAACTACATCAGAAGTACTGTGTCCAGCTCTTGGCACCATATTTGAGTAAAGACGCTGACAAATAGGAACATAGGAACATGTCCACATGAAGGCCACCATGCCATACAAGCATCACGTGAAGGAAGTGAGGTCTTTTAACGTGGAGAAGAAGACTTGGGTTTAAATCTAGGCTCAGACATTTACTAGTTATGTGACCAAGTTAGTCAATAAGCACTTATCAAACCCATACTATTTGTCAGGCACTGAGGTAAGCACCAGGACCACAAATACAAACAAAAAGCAAAATATTCCCAGGCCTAGAATAGCTTATATTCTAATAGAAGACACAATACATAAAAGGAAGCTGAAGGGAGGTGGGGAGAAGAAAGTACCTCAGGAGGACTTGATGGAAGAATCCAGACTGCAGCTGCCAGGACACCCTCCTTAAACAAAGGTTCTGGAGAAGCCTTCTAAACAGAGTCAGGGGCCCCAAGGGTGTGAATTCTGAGGGCTTCAGATGTCCCAGGATGAAGTTTTCTGGGGCATGATGGAGAAATCCAGATCACAGCCTGGTGAGGAATAAAGAATCATTTAACCTCTCTAGCTATTTATCTTTATCTCTACCGGTTTCTTCATCAATAAAGCCAGGGGCTTTAATTCAATGGCCTCCAAGATCCGTTCCAATTCTGAATCTAAGATCCTACGGTAAAGTCTTGAATGAAATACACGGAAACAAACAAAACTCATACTCACACAGTAATCTAGGAGTCACAAAGAAATTTGTTTCCTTCTGACTCTGAGAGTCTATGATTCACATCTCTAGATGTCACTACTTACAAGACAGTTTTCCTGGTCATCACCTCACCCCTCAAACTCAAGTAATTTTTTTTTTTCATACTTCTCCTACCCTTTCACATTTCTCTATGCTACAGCTAATTTTTCTCCTGTCTTAACTCTTCTTCCTGACATACCTTCCCAGGTTGTGAGCTTCCAGGGAGAGCAGGGCTAGCACCTCACCATTCAGCACACAAAAGCTCTGTCTAGGGAGTCTAATTTGACTCTTCTATAGTGATTTAAAAGGGTCATAGAGCTACAAACTGTGAGACAAGTGGACCAAGTAGAAGTGAAGGAGTTTGGTTCCTACTGCACACTATATAGCTAGGGAGTGTAAGAGCCTGGGGCTGGACCCACGCCAATCTTGACCTCAAATTAGGGACAAAGCCAGGGCTTCCCTTCTATAAGCCTCACATTGGCTTTCATAGTAAATCACATTTCCACTTTTACTTGGCTGTATTATACTAGTTTCTGCCCCCTCCCCCCCCCCACTCCCTTTACTTCCAGGGCAACACAACCTGTGAGTAGTCTGAGCTGCCTGAATGGTGACCAAGCCAGTTGGGTAACTCAGCTCATCCTCTCCCTCTTCTCTCCAAAGGAAGGTAAATTTTGATGGCCACAACTTGGGGTCTACTGGCTCACTTCCCTTTGTCAAAGACCAAAACCTTAAAGCCATTTCACTCTGGTGCTCATAGACTGGACAACAATAAGTCCCTGCCCAAGCACCGCTTACTGGCTATTTTTTGGGCCCTCCTGACTCAATGAAAGTCAATGGTAACTGTCTCTCTTTTGGCCAGCAACCCTGAGGGTCTTCCCCTCCCAGTTTGATTTTTTTTCTTTCTTTAAATTAAAGGGGCCATCCCTTGACTCACTTCTTAAAGAGGCCTATTCACTGAATGGGCATCACTTCACTCTGAGTACATGAAAAGGCCTTAGCCTAAAAGGTCTCTCATTGCATCCTGGACCATCTCCGGTCATCCTGGTGAATATCAGGCCACTGGACCCAGATGGCTCTGGAGGAGAAAGTGAGGCTGGTGACTTTGCACAGCCCTCCCTCATGCCAATCAAAGTCAACTGCAAGTCACGTCATCATTTCCCTGATGTCATAGTCCTCTTCAAGAATGAAGGACAAACACAACAACTTCCAGGGTAATGAGAGCTGGAGCACAGTAAGCGACTGTAAGAACAATGTTACTTGCAGCTGCTGTGGAGGTGTAAGACCAACAACACCGGCACACAGGAGGGCTGCTAGCACAGGTTCTTTGATCTGCTTTTCTAAAGGAAAGCAACTTTAAAAGGGTCAACAATCTTACTTTAATCGAACACACATGTATCATTCACTTAGTTCAAGGGAAAAGTCAACGCCCTGAACTTCAGAGAAAATACAAACAGAAACTACAAGCATAAATTATACAAACAGCAAAGACCAACAGACAGGGCTTCCAACCATCTTACCAAAAGCAATACATACATAGTTAGCAGAGAGAGAAGCACTGACACCTGGGTTTTCAAAGCCAGGGGGCTCCTTAACGGTTACCCAGAGTCTCATCTGGCTACATCACACGAACACTCTTCCCATGAGTGAGCCCCAAAGCAAAATTCTAACCTCAGAGTACATATACTCTTCTTCATGGTCAGAGGGCATCACAACCCTTGTGACCCAGGAACTCTGGTAAGTGTTGGAGATATAAATACAAAAACAAAGAGTCCCTTCCCTCACAGCTTACATTTTATGAATGGAAGACAACACATATTTTACAGGGTAATAGTATCAAATTTTATATTCTCACTGCAAATGGTAAATACAGCCATGAAATTAAAAGATGCCTGCTCCTTGGAAGGAAAGCTATGACAAATCTGGTTGGTAAAAAGCAGAGACATCACCCTGCTGACAAAGGTCTATAGAGACAAAGCTATGGTTTTTTCCAGTAGCAATGTTCAGCTATGAGAGTTAAGACTATAAAGAAAGCTGAGCAATAGAGAATCGATGCTTTCAAATTGTAGTGCTGGAGAAGACTTTTGAGTCCCTTGGACAGCAAGGAGATCAAATCCATCAGTACTTAAAGACATTAATTCAAGCTATTCACTGGAAGGTCAAATAGTGAAGCTTAAATACTCTGGCCACATAATCTGAAGACAGGACTCCCTGGAAAAGACCCCGATGTCAGGAAAGATTGAAGGCAAAAAGAAAAGAGGACAGCAGAGGATGAGATGGATAGAGTGTCATGGAAACAACGACCTTGAACCTAGACAGACTTTGAGAAACAGTGGAGGAGCATGCTGTGGCCCATGGGGTCATGAAGAATCTGACATAACTGAACAACTGAATGACAACAACAAAAGTGACGATGGAGGAAGATTTTGGTCAGAGAACTGCCAGGGATGATGAGTGGAACCACAGGAATGGCGACTTGATTATTTTTTCTAGATCTAGAGGAAGAGGAATGTAAAGGAGATGAAATGCCCCAAGAGGCACTACATGAAGATGGCAGGGGAGCAGCATGTTATAGTTAAATAGAGCGCTTTCACCAGTCAGGAGCCCAGGGCTCCACGGTGAGTCAAGAGTTCCAGGGGAGAGGTAGAGGCTGAAGCATGTCTTGAAGATGGGCCAGTAAGAGCTGGTTTGTTAAGCATACCTATAAAAAGTTAGTTTTTATCCACTGGGGATGGGCTAAATGTATTTGTGATATATGAATGTAATACAATATTTCTGTAAGAAACAATCAATACAAAGAATTCAGAAAAATATAAGAAGATTTATGTCAACTGATATAAACAGAACCAGGAAAATAATAAACATAATGTAAACAACAATATAAACAGAAAAAACAAAAAGCACTGATGCTGAACACTATAAAATTATAATGACCAAATTTTGTCCTGGAAAAGATAAGAGGAAATCATCTCCTTTTTCTTTTTGCAGAGGCAGGAGACCTCTAGAATACTGCATGTACAATCTGGCACAGTTAATATATTATAGTTTGTTTTGGAATCTCTTTTGTTCCCCCTTCTAGTCTTTATTATGAGGGACAAATGGGTCACTGGGTAGGAAGGAAAAAGGGATATATTTAGAAATGAATGTGATTTAAAAGTAAAAGATATCAGTAAAAATAAGATTTTTTTTAAAAGTTCATCAAAGGGTATTAAGCCTTTGTTCAGGGACACAACCTCTATTGCATGCTATTTCTTAGGTAAAAATATGATTCAATTTATAGCAAAAACTTTGACAGTTCTTAAAAGGAATAACCTGCCACCATGCCTGTGCTTCAGTACGTAAAGCTGGATTGGCCAGAACATCCCAAGAGTGACCAGCTCAAGCCTATGTCACATTCTTCTTCCCAATAACCCTGGCTGGGAAGTGACAAGCCAGAGAACTGGATCCTATTCAAGATGACTACACTTTTACTGTAAGAGTTGGGTAACCTTAGAGGCTGAACAGCCTCCTTATCCCACTGGGAGAATGACACATGTTATTACAACATGGAGTGACTAAAAGAGGAAAGAGACAGCATTAATCTTCAAACTTATAAATGGTGCGAAAGGGATCCAAGTGGGCTGGCAAGAGGGTGGGGGTCCAGAGGAACCAATGAATTTTGCCGATAGGTGTTATTTATAAAAACTGATGCCTATTTATTTAACCATCTGAAAAACTACAATAGCGTTTCAAGTTTTAATATGTTCACAGTCAGGTCTGGGACAACAGCCAAATTCAATTAAGACAACAGGGCTCAGGAATAATAAGATGAGGGTTATGGGAGGTTATCAAGGTGAAAGAGGACTCTGCTATTTCTACAGTCAAATTACAGGGCTCTGGGACCACAACTGCAAGTATTTATGAAATACTTATGGAAATACTGATTCAGACCAACATTGAAAAAGAAAAACTGGCACCAGGGTTTTCTATACAGTGCAGAATAAGCCAGATCGTTGGGTCGCTAGGCTGAGGATTGTGAAAGCAGAGCAAAGACAAAAAAGTTCAGAAAGAACTCTGAATCCTACCTACCCTTCACACTCTTGCTCAATTCTTACCCCCTTCAAAAAGTCTTCTGCATCTACTGAAGAACTCATCCCTCCATCTCTAAAGCACATCAAATCTTCTTTCTCAAACACACCTTTTATCATTTAAGCATGATAACTCACTATCTTATATTGTGATCTATTCACTAGTGTATCTCCTCTTCCCCAACCCACAACAAGGGTCCATTAGGGCATGTACCATATCTTCTAAGTCATGTTCCTCATAGATGTCAGCACCATGGCCAGCGTAGTGATAGGCACAGGTATCACGCCCAAGAGCAGCATGGAGTTACTTTGCAGGAATTGCCATTATAGCAACTAGGAGGAATCAAGTACTAAGAGGTTAAAGTGGGAAAAAAGTGAGACCTACTGGCATTCTGGTCTTCAATGTCAGGACTCACAGGCTGGAATGGTCGGGTCATCTAGTCCAGTGTCCAGAGAAATGAAGTAATTTTTCCAAGGTCACACAAGCAATAAGGAGTGCATGTGCACCCAGGATTGATTTCAAATTCAGTGTTCTTTCTAGTACACCAACCTGTCTCCCTAAAAAGGTTAACAGAATGATACTGGGCATATTCTCATATTTAAAACCAAACAGATGAGGGCAGCTAGGTGGTGCGATGGATAGAGCACAGGTCCTGGAGCCAGAAGGGCCTGAGTTCAAATCCAGACTCAGACACTTCCTAACTGTGTGACCCTGAGCAAGTCACTTAACCCTGATTACCTCCCCACCTCTCCCCCCTTCCCTCCCACACCAAATAAATAACAGTAACTAATCTTGATCTTGCCTGCTAGTATTTGCCTGCTATTTATTATAGTATCGCAGGACATAAAATTGAAAGGGACCTCAGGTCATTTAGTACAACACCCTCTCTTCCTCTAAGTACTTACATTTAACAAATTGGGAAGTGAATGCCACAGAGGTCAAGTGACTTGCCCAAGGTTGAAGAGCTAAAAGGTGTCAGAGTCAAGCTAGAAACCTAGGTCCTCAGCCTCTAACTTCAGATTTCTTTCTACCACAACACGCTGCTAAAACCTTTACTTGTGTCTGTCTTTCTCTCTGTAAAGCGTTACACATCGCATATGTTTTTTGAATTTTTTCCAATCAGTTGTGCTGACTTTTTTTTCTCTACAAAAGAATACTATTTGTCATAAGAGATGATTCTCTGGGATAGGGTGGGGGGAGAGATTCATGTGATAATATGGTGATATAAGAAACAGAATGTATCAATGAAACCTATTCTAAAAATAAATAAATTTCTCTGTGTATTTCTCCAAAAACCATGGCCCCTGGGAAGATGGCCAAGGGAAGCCTTGTATATGACTGAATTTCTTAAGTTCCTAGGTGTCTTTTCTGGTCATATTTGGTAATTCCCCTGGGTAGAGGTGTAACTATTTTTGGTACAGGTGAGTCTGGGATGACAGGCTCTTTTGGTTTTTTGGAGGGGGGAAGGCAAGGCAATTGGGGTTAAGTGACTTGCCCAAGGTCACACAACTAGTGTGTCAAGTGTCTGAGGCCAGATTTGAACTCAGGTCCTCCTGACTCCAGGGCTGGTGCTCTACTCACTGTGCCACCTAGCTGCCCCTTGACAGGCTCTTTTTATTAGAGTATAAACTGCTCTCCCTTTTCTCCTCATTTCACTTTGCATCAGTTCATACAAGTCTTCCTAGGTTTCTCTGTAATAGCCCCATTCATCATTTCTGACAGAACAATAATATTTTATTACAATCACATGACATAATTTATTCAGGTATTCCCCAATTGATGGACCCCCCCTCCCCCCCTCCTCCGCCGCCATAGCTTCTAGTTCTTTGCCACTATGAAAAGAACCGGTATAAATACTTCTGTGCAAATGGGACCATTTTCTCTTTTTTTACCATCTTACTGATACACAGGTCTAGCATTAGTATCACTGGGTATGATGAGCTCTTTTTGAGACAGCTTACACTCTATCTCTGATCCTATACTTGTCCAGATTCCATCAATCTCAGAGCATGTGATAGCTCCAGAGAGAACTAGAAAGACCCCTAGCATATATACAGTAGCTATTTATTATCTAATTTAACTTTATATACTCAACTCAGGCTTCTCAACCAAGGCCTCTCCAAAAAGCATACACTTAGTCAAGAGCCTCAGCCACACAGAAGAATGCTTATTCATCTCTTCTTGGATTCCTGTCTACCACCTGGCTTCTGTGAAAGCTGTTATCCCGCTTCCCCAGCACACAAGCGTGTTCTCACTGTTGTGTGAACACTTTTTGACAATGGTCCCTCTCGACCTCCTGGTTCCCACCAACAGAGGTTTCATTCTAAAGCAAGATCTGCAACCAACCAAGAAACCTTGACAAAAAATTGACAAGTCTTATATAAAAAGAGAAACGTGAGAAACACATTCTACTTACCATAGGCTAATAACCTCACTGGGGATTTTTATACATTTTTGTCTTAATAAGATTTAGAGCTAGAACTGACTTTAGACATTGTGAGGGCAAAGTGGCAAAATGCCCTACCTGTGCTCACGCAGGTAGCAGAACCAAGATGTGAACATAAGTCCTAAGTCCAAAGCCATGCTCCTTCTACCATATGGATCCTCTATGGTACCTTTGGAAGGTAAGACTTATACTATTCCCAGACAGATGAGGCCTTGAACAGTCAGTATTAACAAAAACCAAGAAAAAACCATAAGCCAACAAACACGTATTAAGTGTCCATTATGTACCAGGCAATGTGCTAATAAGCTGGGGACTTAAAGCCATCCCTCTTGTACCTACCCCTCTACTCCCCCCCAAAAATAGTCCCTGCTCTCAAAAAGCTCACACTCTAAAGGGAGAGACAATGTGCAAACAACTATGTACAAACAAACTATACACAGGACAAACTGGAGATAACAAGCAGAGGAAAGGCAAAAAAAGGGGATCAGGAAAGGCTTCACAGAGAATATGAGATTTTAGCTAAGATGGGAGGGTAGGGAATTCCAGGAATGGCGAAAATATTCAGGTAGCCAATGAAAATACCCAGAATCCAGAGATGGAGTGTTGCTTACAGGGAACAACAAGGAGGCCAGTGTCACTGGATCACTGAGCATGTGGAGGGGAGTAAGGTATAAGAAGAGTGGAAAGGTAGGAAGGAACTGGGTTATGGAGAGGGCTTTAAAAGCCAAACAGGAATTCAGATTTGATCCTGCAAGCAAAAGGAGCCATTGGAGTTGGAATAGTACAGAAGGAAAAGAAGCTCAGAACTGGGCCTGGGAGGGCATTCAAGGTTAATAGGAAGATAAATTCCCTTCAGAATAGCTACAAAGTATATAATGAACCTAGAAGTTAATAACCTGCTAAGAGACAAAGAAAAATTATGCAAAAAGAACAAAACAAGAACAGATTTGAACAAATGGAGAGTGATCCATAAAAAAAGAGACAAATCTAGGTTAATTTACAATTTCTGTGCTACACCAATCAAATTACGAAAGGGATTTTTTTTTTGGAACTAGACAAAATAATATCAAAATCATTTGGAGGAACAAAAGTTCTAGAATTTTAAGGAAAAATAGTGAAATGCCACCACCCAAAAGCTGTTCGAACCAAATGTAGGGCATAGGTAGCATGAGGTAGATACAAACCCAGACCTCGCCTCAGAAGACAAGCAGTGCCCTACAATGGAAAAGCATAATTTATTAGGTAGTTAATATTAATCCTGTATGAAACCCCAGCAGGCTCTTTTTCTCAAAAGAGAAAATAACTTAAAATTAACATCAGTTTGCAATATATGCAGATAACTTATGTCCATGAGCAAGAGATGTGATCAACATATCTAACATCCAGACCATTTCTAGCAATTATCCTGGGGTGATTTCCCAAGGAACTTCTGTCTCTATCTCAGGCAACTCTAATTTATGAAACTGATGGACCATCAAACGAACAACCTTAGGTTGAACATCAGAGTTGGACCCTCGCTCAATCCTGGCTCTGCCGACCTCTGAATCCTTCCCCTAGTAAGTGGCTTCTCCTTCCTGTGCCTTCGTTAGTTCATCTGTACAATGGAGGTAGGGTAGGTTGGTAAGGCAGATGATCTCCAGGGTCCCTTGAAGCTCATATGTTCTTTTATGATTATTGCTATCTTGCCTCCTCAAAGATAAGTATCTCTCACTATAGCTCCATGCTGTCTGTCAGACTGGCTTCTTTGATGGTATATCTCCCTTCCTCTCCCAGCCCAGCTCATTTCAGGTTAATTTCCTATGTTTTATCAGCCTATCTCCCTAACCCCTTGGGGAAGTAGAATCCACACATTAAAACTCCTCTGAGGCTCTCAGGATGGATTTGCTATGGTCCTCTGCTCAGGAAGGGTATTAGCGGCAATTAGGAGCCTGGACAGAAGCCATGAATTGTGAGGTATCCTGAAGAGGGAGAAACCCATTTCATTCCATTTAAACCAATTTGCCCTGTCCAGATGACTAGCTAATGAGCCAAATGAGTTACTCGGGGTCACTGATATAGCTTTCCAAATCAAGTTACCAAACTGGTTTTAAAACCACTTCAAAGGGTAGTCCTTGACTGTTACAAATGAGGACAACTTGCTTAGCCATATGGACAGGATTTGGGTTTCTGTCATCTTCTTTGGGACCAGTTTTACATGGGGGATGGGAAAGAGGAAGAAGAGACTTTTTAAAAAAACTATTACTATTATTATTTAATCTCTCATCTTTCAAACTCTATCTACTTTCCATGATTTTGAGAACTCAAGTCACAGGTAACAGTCCTTCTCTCCTTTAATGATATATGTTGGATAAACAAATGAACCAATAGCACTCAGGCCCTCCACTGGATGCAGCCTATTCTGATTCAAATAATACTTATTTGGTTATCTAACAATATTGTTGTTCAGTCGTTCCAGTCATGTCCAACTTTTTGTGACCCCATTTGGGATTTTCTTGGCAAAAACACTAGAGTAATTTGCCATGTCCTTCTCCAGCTCATTTTACAGATGAGGAAACTGAGGCAAACAGGGTTAAGTAACTTGCCCAGGGTCACGCAGCTAGGAAGTATCTGAATGAACTCAGGAAAATGAGTCTTCAGGATGCCAGGTCTAAGGATTATCCATTATATCCGACTAGCTGCCCTTATCTAATAATACTTATTTGTAATAATACTTATTTGTTTATCTAAATTATGTCTCCATTAAAATATAAACTCCTTAAGTGCAGGAAGAGATCTAATCTTCATATCCAACTAAAACACTTCCCTGGACAGGACCTAGTACACAATAGGTATTTACTAAATGCTGAATTCACACATGACAGAACGAAGAACATTGTCCTCTTAACAAACGCATCGTCTTGGGGGAAGCTGGAAATATATAACTTGGGATATCTCAGAAAGAGCTCATATTTCTATAAACTTTAAGGTTTATGGTGAATTTTCTTCTCTTGACCTTGTGAGACAGAGAATGAAAGTATTAACATCCCCCCATCATACAGATGAGGACACTGAGGCTCAGACAATTAAAAGTGGCATGAATTCTGGCATTAGTGAGTATTGTCTAGCTGGGTTCCTTTCCCAAAACACTAAATCTGCCAAAGAGAGGTAGGGGCAGGAGGGAAACATCTTTTCCAAGGAGGGAGAGAGCTATGCAAACAATTCCAGTTGTTCCCTCACAGCTGGGGTAAGTGACTGGAAACAAACATTCCCCCTCTAGACTGACACATGGCTCCTTCACACTGGTTTATCTTACATACACAGAGCTTGGCAATTATTCAGTGAAGTCACTTTAGGAGCTAGGCAGGGCATTCCTTTTGTTTTGACTACAGGTATTAATGAGACAACCCATAGCCCTCCAGGCAATTTAATTCAAGGATGTCCATCAGAGGACCTTTTCAAAGGAACTACCTTGGGGAAGAATCCTCCCCCCACCTCCTATCCCTAAACCAATGCTACCAAGATTATAAATAACAGACTTTTAGAGCTGGGAGTAATCTTAAGAGATCATCTGGCCCAACTTAATATTTTACAGACAAGAAAACTCAGCACCAGAGAGAAGAGGTGGCTTGTCTGATACCACACAAGTGAGTGTCAAAGCTAGGACTGAACTCAGGCAGGCTAACTACCAACCTAATGTTCTTTCTGATAAGCCACACTGTCTGGTAGTTTAAGAAGACTACAGAGAGTACCTGTGTATTACAGTGGGTCTAGCACTGTGCTAGGCACCCTGTCTTAATTTTAATGCCTTCCTTCTGTTGGTTACTTCTAATTTATCTTGTATATATTACACACATACCTACATATACACACACCTATCCTGTATTTAGCTGTTTGCACGTTATCTGCCCCATTAGATAATGAGCTCCTGGAGGGCAGCTTCCTGCCTGGCATGTAGTAAGCACTTAATAAATGCTTACTGACTATGGCAGACAAAAGAGATGCCAGTGGGATGGAAATGATATGTAATCATATTTTTTATGATAAATTTTCTTTTAAAGAAACCAACAATGTAAACACATACTACAGAGTATACTCCCCGAAAACAATGAAAACAAAACCACATCTGAGTGCCTGCTGCTGATAGCCCATGTAACCGAACCCTCTGAAAATTTGCCCTTTGTTCAAGGAAATGAGGAAGATTGTGTTTTTAAAAGGAGGTGCACAGCAGTCCCTTGCCTTTATAGGGTCCTATAATATTGTTTGCTTTTGCTCAGTTGTAACTCAGAGTGTATACTGATTTTTTGGCTCCTTCTTCACCATACATCCCTTCATACATGCCTTCTCACATTTTGGTGAATTCTTAATGTTCATCATTCCTGATCGCAAATCATATTCCATTATGTTTAGAGACTACAATTAATTCAGCTAATACCCAAATCTTGGGCAGTTTGTCTCCAACTTTTGCCTAATACAAATGGCACCAGTGCATGAGTTCTAGGCAATCCAATTGGAGGAGAATGAAGGGTATGAACAACAAGAAAGAAGATTTCAGCTCATTAAGGAAAAACTTCTTCCTTAGGAGTCAGTTATTCCAATTAGGGAATGGGCAGCCTCCAGAGGTAGGATTCCAGCAGAGGCCAAGTAGAGATGTTGGACCTCCATGCTTCAGGTAGGAGGAGAGGGGAGATGTGGACCAGATGACCTCGAAATTCCTGAGATGGAGATTCTCTCAAGGACAGGAGTTCAGTCTTGTAAAAACAAAAAGGGGGGGGGGGGAGGGAGAAGAGTGGGAAGGGTTATCTTTTTAAAAAAAACTCATTTGTTCCATTTGTGAGAGAGCACTAGACTCTACTAAAATGCCTACAAGGTATTTGTGCTCCCCTCCCCTAATTATCTCAGGATACCTTTAAGAAGCAGGCTTCCATGGGACCCTGTATTTTCTAAACTTACACCTTTAAACTCAAAACAGTGAGGGCCAAGGTTCCCTCTTCTTATCTGAAGGTCAGTGAATGTTTTTTAAGAAAATATTTTCATAACTGTGTTTCAACAACATTGCTTTCCTTTACAATCCTATGTGTTTTATTCATTTAAAAAGGTTATTCTAAGAAGGGGTCCAGAGGTTTCACCAGAATGTCAAAGGGTTCCATAGTGCCAAAAAAAAAAAAAAAAAAGCCACCCCTCTCCCCATCCCCATTCAAACAAAACAGCCTACTGTGTGCAAAGGCCTTTACCAGGAGCTGGAAGGCATGACTACATTCTTATCATGTTTCATTTTCAGCCAGAAGTCCAACTTTTTCCATTGTATTCAAACATTTAACCAAACCTGAAAAATAGAAACCAAGTTAAAGTGGCCAGCTGAAGTAAAAGAATCTTCAAGTTCACCTGTGCAAACTACTATCTACCTCCTCACAGGACTCATATTCTCACTCTTCCCCTTTCCCCCCCAGGAAAGCTAAGCAGTCAAAATAAAGTCTTTGTGTGGTCTAAACAATCCTAGGACAGTGGTGGGGAAGGGTCCTGGGGAGAATGGAGGAGAGTGAGACAAGACTAAGAGACAAGAGAGTTAGGCTCCACTCCAAGCTCTAGTGTGTACTAGTTAGCTGTTATGACCTTGGTCAAATCATTTAGGCTCCTCGAGCCTCAGTGTCCTTACCTGAAGAATGGGGGTAGAAGATCTCAAAGTTACAGAATAAATGAATCTCAGAGTTGGATAGATGGGGACCTCAGAAGTCATCTAATTTAAACCGTACCTGAAATAACAATCTCCTCTACAACACAGCCACAGGCACAGATGGAAGACTCCCCGTGGGTCAGCACATTCCATTTGGGGACAGCACTAATTGTTAGTAAAGTTGCCTTTTTCAAAATGCTAATCCACTGCTTCTCCTCCTACCCTCTGGGGACATCTATTCCCTCTTCCACATGACAACCCTTCAGGGGGCTTTAAAAGAGCTAAGATATCCCCGCCCCCCCCCATCCACTCCCCTAGACAACTATTTTATTCTCTAGGCCAAGAATCCCCAGTTCCCCTCAACAAAACTTTACACGATGGTACCATAACATGTCACCATCCTGGTTGCCCTAGTCCGGACACTCTGGTTCTAGTCTGGTGGCCAGAATGAAATACAACACTCAAGCTGATCTGATCAGGCCACAGGCTTAGAGCTTCTGCCTGGAAGCTCTCAGGGTGACTCTAGCATTCTGCTGACTCACCTCATGTTTACATTTCAGGCTAACCATGCCTCATATACTTCCGAAGTTGAGGTTTTGAACCCGAATATACAAATTTACATTTATCTCTATTATATTTGGCCACTTTAGCCTGTTAGTTCTTTCTGAAACTTCATTTGGTCTTCTAGTATGTCCCCTCTAGCACGTTCATTTGCAAATCTGATGACCTAACACCTATACTTTTATTCAAGTCATTAATAAAAATATCAATAGCACAAGACCAAATACAGATTCCTCAGACACTCCACCAGAGATTTCCTGCCAAAGCGGCAGAACAGATACATGAATACATACATATACACAGCATTTATTAAGTGCTTACTAAGTACCAGGTACCAGGTACTATGCTAAGAAGGAGGCATAAAAATACAGGTAAATAAGTAGGACAGTATTTGCCTTGAAGGCAAATAATCTCAGCCGCCTGCCTCAGATATGGGAACTAAAGAGGTAATTATTTAGTTTGCCCTTCCTTCTCAAAAGGACCAAGACATCAGGAAGGGGATGCCATGACTTGCAAGTGAATTGGATACAAGTGAGGGAAGCCTGTGCAAAGTCACCAGTCTCACTTTCTCCTCTGGAACCACCTGGGTCCAGCGGCAAGATATAGATTGGGATGACTGGAGATGGCCCCCTAGGGAGGTTAAATGATTTGGTCAAAGGAGTACTATTATATTCTAATGGTGGGAGTTAGAGAGGACAGAGGACCATACCATGAGGTTGGCCAGGAAAGATCAGGAAGGCCTAGTTCTGGACATGGTAAGATGGAAGCTCACCTATCAGAGCCAGGTGTCCTGGGCCACAGTACAAGGGTTCAGTGATGAGGAGGATAGCCCAAAAGAGGCAGAATAGTAGAGATGGTCCAGAAGTGGGATGGAGGGTTTAGTTTTAGGCCAGATAATGATAAGGAAAACTCACCTATCAGGGCAAGATGACCCAGATGGATAACTGACATCGAAAGAACGATAATAATAGCAAGCATTTATAGAATGCTTTAAAGTTTGTATTTCACAAATACTACCCCACTTTACAGAGGAAGAAACTGAGGTAGACGGAGGTTTAATGACTGACAACTAGTACG
This sequence comes from Trichosurus vulpecula, assembly GCF_011100635.1. NCBI lineage: Eukaryota > Metazoa > Chordata > Mammalia > Diprotodontia > Phalangeridae > Trichosurus > Trichosurus vulpecula. Next base: position 109,844,204 of record NC_050573.1, read on the forward strand.
TGTGTAAGGCCAAATGTGAACTTAGGTCTTTCTGAATCCAGGTCTCACACGTGATCCACCTAGCTTTGGGAGTTAACATTCAACTAATTTCACTTGAGTATCAACTCCCTCTTAGCTATTTTTTGTTCTGCCCCACTAAAAGTTTATTCAAAGGACATTCTAACTGGAAAACAAAAACAAAACAAAGAGCTAAGCAACCAATCAATGACTCAAACAGTAAATATTAAGTGCCTACTAAGTGCCAGGCAGTAGGCTGAGTTAAGTACTGCCCAGCCTTCTGTTATCTACTATCAACATCACATCTAACCTGAAAGAGGTACTATCCCCTTTTCTGACTCTCCTCCTTTCTCCTAAATAGCTTTAGAAAAATCTTATTTGTCATCCTCAACTTTCCTCACTTAGTCTGAGCTTTAGTACTCCTGATACCATTCTCATAGGACCATGTGTTGTCATTGAGTTGTTTTAGTCATGTTTGACCTTTCGTGACCTCATTTTGGGGTTTTCTTGGCAAAGATGATGGACCGATTATTTTCATTTCCTTTTTCAGCTCATTTTACAGATAAGAAAACTGAGGCAAACAGAGTTAAGTGACTTTTCTGGGATCACACAGCTAGGAAGTGTCTTTGGCTGGATCTGAACTTAGGTCTTCCTGACTGCAGGCAGGACTCTCTTATCTGCTGTACCACCTAGCCGGCCATACCATGCTTTTATATTCATCATTTATTATCAGCTCTTGCTTCCATTTTCTACATATGATCTCCAGGATGCCTTTTAACTCTAAAGCTATGATTCTATGACCCCCCTTTTAAAGTCTAAGTTACTTGATTCATTCTCCACATCAGTCAATTTAAACAACTTTTTCCTCTTCATTGGAATTGTCTCCCTCTGTGTCTTGAGAATTTCTTGAGCACCTCTCATCCTTTCTTGGCTAACGTCTTTCATTGCATTTGAAGCCACTGGATTCTCCCTTTTCTTACTTGGAACCTCTCAGACTCATTCTCCTATGACTTAGGGTGCATGGCTAGACTATATCCAACTTCTCTATTTTCTATTGCGTGTTCTAAGTCAGAATCCTGCTGCCATCCCCACCCTCCACCCCCAGGCAAGATTCTTCCCTTTTTGTGAAAATCAAATTGAGGATAAAGTTTATTATCTTTTGTTTAAAGGATCATTAGGCCAGGCCAAGAAATTAAGAGTTGCTTTGCTTTTATCAGCTAGAGAGCTCCTGAAGCTGTCTGGGTAACTTAAGTTCTGTATTCCTATATGTAGCCCACCTCTGCATTAGGCTTGTGATCCCCTACTTTAACTTTTCTATTTCCTATTTCAGTCCAGGTGATCTGCAGTATGCTCTGACGACAAAATTGTTTCTGTTTCTTCTTCCATTGACCCTCCCCCAAATGCTCTCCACCGCTCTCCTCTCTTTATCCTCTCACTCCTCCCCACCCCCACCAGATTTCATGAAATAAGTATATTTTCTTAACATACAGTCTTATTGCCCTGACGTACCTATTCTAGGATCGTGGGTTTAGAGAGATTTAAAGGCATCTCGTCCAGATCCTTCCTTTCAGAGTTAAGGAAACTGAGGTTGAGAGAAATCAAGTGACTTGCCTGAGTCAAACAAGTAGTCTTAGCGGTAGAGGGCTAAGATTATAACCCAAATCCTCCGACTTTAAAATATACACTCTTCCACAGCACTATGATAGGCATGGTTCTCATCGCAAGTCTCACCGCAAGTCTATGAGATAAAATCGGCCTCCTAGTTTTATGACCCCTAATTTACATTGCACGTTAATTACATTTTGTACTTTTGTCTATAGACATCTAAGATGATGGATTTTTATGGCGGGCTTTCTTTCTGTGAATTTCTGGATATTCTCAAAGTTATTCTTATACAGAAATTACTCCTTATGCTGTTCTAAGAAACGCTGATTGCCACTACCACCCTTTAACCCCACCCTAAGTTGGTTTGGGGGGCCTAATATTTGTTAACGAGAGACAGTACGGCACAGCAGATAGAGAGCTAACTTGAGAGTCAAGAAGATCCGAGTATAAGTTCTAACTCTGAATAATGCTAGCTCTGTGATCTGGGGCAATTCACTTAACCTTGCATCATCCCAACTAAAGGAAGGTACCAAATTTCAATCTCACCAGGAACTTCCTACATCTACAAAACCACAGATCCAGATTTAATATAATATGGTGTAAGATAAAGCATAATGTGACATGAAATAAATGATATGATGTGATACATGACCCATAATTCCCTAGGATGGGACCCAAGTGAGAATCACCAACTCCAAAGGCTGGCAAATATAATAAGGCTCTGGTAGAAATAACAAGATTATTCCTTTGCAGAAGGAGAATGAAGACTTCATTTACCCCTATATCTAAATCCTTACTCATCCTAGTTCAGCACTTTAGTTGGTTTTTTACAAAATTTGTGCCTTTTTCCTCTATGCATTAGCTTGGCCTTATGTTGTTTTTGTCTCTCATCAGAACCCCAAAGAGCTCTTCCCCTAACGTTCCCTATACAATTTGTATTGCCAGAAGCATTCCAATTTTTTTTTGAGCCACAGGCTATAACCACAGGGTATGTCCTTTATTCCACATCACAGACCCCTCAAAACTCTAGGGGAATCTCACATTTTCATCTTGAACAGCTGCCCTGGAGGAAAGTATATTTGATGCAGAAATCTGAAATGAATAAGCCTGATCTTCTGTGCTCAAAGGAAATTGGAGCTGAGCTTCTCCATAATAACAGTCCCTTGCTGGAGACCTGGAGGCCTTGTACAGTCATATACCTTTCCAGGAATTCTTTCAGAACCTAACTGGTGTTCAAGTTTGCCAGAGAACTGTGATCCTCTTGTGAAATGCTGCTGGACACTAGTAAGCAACTAGCAGGTGATTTTCATGCAAAAATAAGACAAGGGTTCCAAGATACACTATGTGACTATTCTACTCCTGAATCACACAATGTCAGAGCAGGAAAGATGGACAGAATATACACTGTTAACGCTAGAAGGGCCCTTTGAACAAGAACATGGTATACAACGCTACAGTTGTAATGGATCTTGGCATTTCAGGCTGGGAGGGAACTGGGCTCATTTAATCTAATGCTCAATTTTCCAGATGAGAAAAACGAGACGCGAAGAGAAGTGACTAAACAAGAGGTCACGGGAATATCCTGTTCATCATGCACAGTAACCGAGACAGCTATTTGTAGTAAAAGCTGAATTTCCTCTTGCATAATCATTTCTCTCAGAACCTATACAGATTTTACTCTTCCAAAGGCCCTCCCAGCTTTTGCTATCTTTATTGAATTAAATTCAGCATTTCATGAGTTAATTCTCACTACATGACACTACATATAAAGAATTCAAGAATTTAGAGAATTTAAATTTAATTCAATGAACATTTACCAAGTATCTACTCAGGAACAAGGCACTGTGCTAGGTGCCGAGGATTAAAAAAAATTTTTTTGACAACAAAAACCAGGAACAACAAAACCCTCTCCTGTAACCCTCCCTACCACCTCACCCCAAACACACACACAAGAATCACACAACCTAGTCAGCAGAAGATGCAGTGGAATCTAAACTGATCCTATAATACACCACAGACATTTTAATTTTTATTCAAAAATAAATGTTTAAAAATTCATAGGAAGGTTGTAAGCTTATTATAAAGATACTAAGTCTGTAGCTTCCAGTTTACCTCAGTGCTATTCCTTGAACAAGACCCTCTATCTCTTGGCTCCAGGCTGGCCTGGAGTGCTTTCTCTCCTCATCTCCATCTCCTGGCTTTCTTTAAGGCTCAGCTAAAACCTCACCTTCTAGAGGAAGCCTTTCCTGATCCCCATTAACTCCAGTGCCTTTCCTCCGTTGATTATTTACGATTTATCCCCATATAACTTATTTGTGCAGAGCTGTTTGCATGTTGTCTCCCCAATTAGGGCAGGGACTTTTACTCAGGTTTGTATTCCCAGTGCCTGGTACACAGTAGGTGCTTAATAAATTTCCTGAGATAAAGAAATTGATTTGATAGATACGGAAATTAACTGTGGGGTTACAAAGGCATAGAAAATCAGAGGACATTTAAGCCCTGACTTAGGCAAAAAAAAAAAGAAAAAAAAAAAGAATGAATGTGTCAAACACTGGGTTAAGCTCTGGGAACACAAAAATAATGAGGAACAGTACCCATTGTCAAGAAGTTTACAATCTAATGAGAGAAAAAAGCCACCAAGGGGTGTGGGAGCCTGTTTCCTCATCAGTAAAACAAGGGGTGTGTGTGTGGGCAGGGGCGGGTGTCATACTAGATAATCTCTAAAGTCCCTTCAGCTTAAGAACCTCTAGGATCCTAAGGAAGGGGTAGATCGAGCTGTCAAAGAAGCATCTATAGAAGGAACACAAAAGAGAATACAGGGCTGCAGAGTCTACACAAGGATCTTAGGGCTCAACAGTATTCCCCAGTAGCCATAAAGAATAAATAAGCGATATGTACAAAAATACCAAAAAGCAGCTCTTTTTGTAACAGCAAAGAACTAGAAAACTAAAATGGGGGGGGGGGGGTTCCATCAATTGGGGGATGGATGAACAAAGTATGGTACACGAAGAGGCTTCAGAGAAACCTGGAAAGTATGAACTGAGGCAAGTGAAGTGTGCAGAAAAACAATTAATACAATAACATTTATAAACATGAACAATTCTGAATGTCTTAAGAGCACTGATCAGTGCAATGACTAATCCCAGTTTCTAAGAACCAACGACATAGCATGCTACTCACTTTTTGACAGAAGAGTGATGGACTCAAGATGCAGAATGAAATTTACATTTTTTGGACATAGTCAAAGTGAGAATTTGTTTTATTTGCTTACGGTGCACATTACCCTATATCATATTCCTGTCAACATCACGTTCCTATATCCATATCCTATTTCAAGGGCTTCTTCTTTTTCTAATGGGGAAAGAAAATATTTTTGTTCATTGAAAAGAAAATTTTTAATTAAAAACAAAGAGAATAAATAGAGAGAGGTGCTAAGGTGTGAGTGGGTAGAGAGTCAGGAAATGTAAGTTCAGGTCTTATTTCTGGTATATAATGGCTGTGTGACCCTGGACAAGTCACTTGACCTCTTATCACGGTCCCAGACAATTAACTCTCTATGGCTCTATTTTGCTCATTTGTGATGGTAAAGCTTCTTCAACAGAAGTTGTTTAGTTTAGTTCCTCATGCCAAGGAAATCATAGGTCCAGATTAAAACATAATAGAAATAAGGAGACTCCTTGACACCATTCAGTTTGATAGTTTAGTCTGAAAGATACTTCTTAAGCTCCTATTATATTCGAGGTAGTGTGGGGGCACTGGGGATGGAGAGGAAAAGGTCCCTGTTCTCAGACAGCTTACATTTTGTTTGGAGAGATAGAGACAAAAGGTGTGGGAGTGGGGATAGAATCCCCACCTGGGTGAGTGTTTAGGCAACAGGGGAGGGTGGATTAGCTTAATATCACTAGTGCCACAGACGCTATAGCACTAATAGGATTCCAAAACACATTTGTTGCATCCTATAGGACTTCAGTGGAGAAAGGTCATTCTAGGCTGAGGTAGTTAAGAGACACCTCAACAGAAGGAGGGTGATTATTAGAGGAATTTAGACAGAGAGGGTTATGGGTGGAGTCCTTGTATACAAAAGACACTCAATAATTGTTGATTAGATTTTAGAGTGCCACGGAAAATACTTGATTTGGAGTCTGGAAGACCTAAGTTCAAATCCAACCTAAGACACTTACTAGCTTCGTGACCCCAGGCAAGTCTCTTAACGGTTCTGTACCTTAATTCCTTCATCTGTAAAAGGAGAAGGTTGTACTCCATGGCGCCTAACGTTCAATCTAGCTCTCAATCTATAATGCTATGGTCAAAAAACCCAGATCTATTCTGCATACACAATTTAAACCACGTCAAGGCAATTATAAGGAAGAACCACAGGATCTGGCAAGACTGAACGTAACACACTTACCAGCATCACCCTTTGTCCACCAGGGTCTTTGAGCTTTTGTTGTATTATGTGCCACCTCTGTCACAAAATAAAATTACCTATGTGCTGTGGAGAGGAGAACTCGGGGGCATTTAAAGATGTGCATTTGAAAATAGTTGTTATGGCATTTTAAACTTCCTTCCATTAGGCTAGAAGCTCCTTAAGAGCGCGATCTGGGTTTTTGGGTTTTTTTTTTTTGGTCTTTCTTTGTATCCCCAGACCTTAGCGTACTGCCTGGCATTTGGCCCACAATTAATAAATGGTTGCTGACTTGACTTGGAAGGGAGTTCAGTAGCTATGTAATCCAATCCAGACTTGAAAAAGAATTCCCACTCTAACATACCCAACAAGTGATCACCCAGTATTTGCCTGATGATCTATATGAGGGGAAACTTTCCCAGGCAACCCATTCCATTTTTAATTTTTAGAAATCTCTTCTTGATATCCTGCCTAAATATTCCTCTCTGAAACTTCCACTCGTGGCTCTTGGTCCTACTCTCTGTGGCCAAATGGAATATGGGTCTGATCACTCTTCCACACAGGAATCCTTCAAATACTGGCAGCTACATCTGCTCCAGGCGAAATAGTCCCAGTTCCCTTAACCAACCCTCATGACATAGACTCAAGGCCCTTCAGCATCCTAGCTGCCCTTCTTTGGATTGGAGATGATGGTGAGGCCAAACGGTTATTAAATTAAATATCTACTATACGCTAGACGCTGTGCTAAGTGCTTTATGAGTATTTTATTTGATGGATACTCTCCAGCTTATCAATATTCTTCCTAAATGGTTGCTCCCAGAACTGAATACAGTACTCTGGATGTAGTCTGATCAAGGTAAAGTAACAGACCATGACATCCTTATTCCTAGAAGTTGTATCTCTCTTAATGTAGCTTTAAGTTTCTCTGATTGCCACAGTGTACGGCTAGCTCATGCCAATCCTGCTGGCCACTACAGGTCCTACATCTTTCCCCCCATCTTATACTCACGAAGCTGATTTTTTTCTGACCCCTAACCCTGAGACCTATTTTTTCCTACTGAATTTCACCTTAATAAATTGGGCCTGATGCTCCAGTCTATTAAAAATCTTTTTTTTTTCTTTTTGAGAGTTGTCCAGTATGTTAGCTACCCTTCCCAGCCTTATGCCACCTGAATGTTAGCCAGTGTTCTTTACTTAAGCCTTGAGAACTCTGATCAACTAGGATACCAGAAGACCAACGAGGAAGCATGCTACCTAGCTCTAGGTAAAAGACAGGCTCTCTCTTTGCCACTCCAGCTCGATTCTCAGCGTATAGTAGATGCTTAAGAAAACCTGAGACTGACTGAAGAAGCAAAATGAGATACCCATTTTCCAGATACAGCCCAAATGGGAATCTTTGTTTGACTGCATATTTGTCACAAGTGCTTTGTTTTTCTTTTCCAGTGAGAGGAGGTGGAAGGCAAGGATAGCCAAAAGAAAAAAAAAAAACAGGGGGGGGCGTGGGCAACAGCAAAGAGGGTCATTGAGGCAAATTTTTTTTTAATGGAGAAAAAAGAACAGAAGAAAGGTCAGACAAGCAGGACAACTTTGGAGTCCCCTGGTTGATCTTATTATATACTTAAAAAGAAAAGTAAAGTCTGCGTAGCAGTGACATTCCATTTCACAGAAAATTCTGTTTATTCTCTCTTACTATACATAGTGCAAGCACATATTGAATTTGGTGTTTGCAAGTATAGGGTATTACTTTTAAAAAGGAGTGTTTTTTTCATTAATTGCCCCCACTGCCACCACCACCACCACCTCACTAGGTTCTGAACCCTAGGCAATAGCTGTTGCCTACCTGGCTTACCCCCATTCTTAGCTCTTCATTCCAGAGCAAAATCTGGTTTCCTAACTTACATCTACTGAGAACATTAGCTTCTCATGTAGAGCCTCCCTCCACCCAGGGACAACGCTTACTGAACATATGGAGCCAGAACACCTCACAAATACCTGGGAAAAGCAGTAAGAGATTCATAAAATTAAGACAGCAGCTCCAAGTTGAGAGAAAACCACAGGAAATAAACAAAAATAGGTTCTGCTGCCCACAGTCGTCTTCTTTTCCCTTTCTCAGAAAAAATAAAGCAGAAAAAAACCCCAAAATAACAGAAAAAGGAGGGGGTGAGGGCGGGGTAACATGAGGCTACCTTCCTTGGATTACCTGGGGAGGGAGGGATTAAAAAAAAAAAGGTATGAGTCAGGTGACAGATGCTATTTGTAGCCTCTTGCCCCAAATGGCCTTGATCTTACCCCACAGCTCCAAATACCAGGAACCAAACTCCTATTCTCAGAGCCCTGGGGCCCCTACCTGAACAAATCACTCTCTTTTCTCAGAAAACCCATTCTAGCAAACCTACATTCACTAACCAGGGACACTGTTTCTTCCTGATACCAAGGATGGCCTAGTCTAGACACCTAAAGAGAGAAGAAAGGAAGAAGTCACACCTCCTCTCCTGTAAGCTCCAGGAGGGCGGGCACAGTGAGTGGCATATATGCAGATGCTTAATAAATGTTTATTGTTTGAGTGATTGACCTTTTTTTAGGGATTAGAGATAAGCCTATTACTGCTGTTGAAAACCTGGACTTTCCATTAACAGAATTACAAGCTGAAAGGAACCTTGGAGATTGTCTAGTAGAGTTTATTATCCTCATTTTAAAGATGAGTACCATTCATTTTAATTCTTCTATACATAACTAATGTGAAAATGTTTAATAAGAATGCCTATGTAGAGCCTATACTGGATTGCATGCCATATTGGGGAGGAGGTAGGAGAGGGAAGCATAAATTTAAAACTTATGGAAGTGAATGCTGAAAATGAAAAATAAATTAATTTTTTTAAAAAAAGAGGAAAGTGAGAAGGTACAGAAAGCTTAAAATGATTGGCCCAAGGTCACAAAGAAATAAGTAACAGAACTAATTCCTGGACCAAAGTCCTCCTCAGAACTCAAATCCCACCAATCAACCAATCTGCATGCATTAAGCATCCGTCTTTGGTGCCAAGTACTGTGCTAGGTACAAGTGATACAACTGGGGGTGGGGAAAACTAAATAAATCAGTTCCTTCTAGAACTCAGGATATAACATGTTTACAAATGAGCAGATAGAAAATACAACAAATACAAATGGAAAACAGTGATGAGAGGGTAGAAAGGATGAGAAGTGGAAAAAGGAGGTGAGATTTGGCCCGATCTTTTAAGGGAGTCAGAGACAAAAGTGTGGAGGGAAGGCATTCTAGGAAGAAAGAGCAGCCTGTGGGCGAAGGCAAGGACTAGGCTCTAAAATACCAGAGAGAGGGAATGGCAAATGGCACATTTTAGCCAAGGCCTACTATACCACATTGACTGGGCTGTACTGGGAGTCTCTGAAAGGAGTCACAAAAAGACTGGGGCTATAACCTCCCCATCACTATGTTATGCTCACAAACACCTATCAGCAGGTAAACACGACTATAGCAGTTCAGAACATTATTACGCAGTACTGTAAGATAAAACAAGTATGTTATTATAATAACATTTAAGCCTGTGGAACACCAGGCATACTGATAACCAAAGCTGCATTGTTTTCTTTTTCACTAAGGGCAACTTTTGGAATCAATTAGCCCCCCATAACAGAAAAGAAAATTTTTCCCAAGGACCCCAAGCTTCCTTGGAGCAGTTCAGATGTAGCTAGCTAAATTCTATTGCCTACCAAACTATAACACTGATACAGAATTACTTTCTGTGGGCAGCTCTCTAAGAAGGAAAGGGGAAGGAGAGTTCATTCTTGTGCCCTTAGACCCTAGGGTCCCATCCCCCTCCCCCCAAACACCTCATAAGCTAGGACACCTCATAAGGTGAAACACCTCATAAGCTAGGACAGGCTTGGAGCAGCAGGAGAGGCTCTCCCCTCCCCCTCAAAGCCTTAGAATTTTAGCACTTGAGGTCAAAAGCAATTACTGGAACCAGTAACCCAAAAGCTAGAGAGATAAGATAAGCATTAGCAACCCAGCCCCCCACCCCCACCCCCTGCCTCCCGCATTGATCCCCAAGCCCAGAAGTTTAAGTGAGATTTTGTCTGGTGGAAGGAGTACCTCCCCACCCACTGCTGTGTGCTTCTGCTGATACAGAGCTCAAGGTGAGAGCCCTAGGCAAAAGTGATAGGTGGGCAAAGCCCCCGGCTGTGGATAAGAACTCATTAATTTTGTGCTTTTAAGGTCCATACCAAGGTAGTACAATTCAAGTATTCTTATCCCCATTTTACAGATAAAACACGAGATCTGGAGATTATGCCTAATCTCTAAATGGTCCTGACACTTATTAGCAGGGAAAAAATTGGCAAGTCAATTCATCTCTATAGGCCTTAGATTCCTCATCCTTAAAATGGGGCTACCATTGATTGTACTACCTAACCTGCCTTGGAGGGTGATTGTGGGGACAGGGCCTGGGAAACTTTCTTTACCCACTAATTCATCTCCATCAAAGAGGATGGTCAGGAGTTAACTGTAGTGATTTACAACCTCCCAAGCTGAATCACAAAACCCAACTGGACCATACTTAAAGAGTCATAATTCAAATGGTATCCGAATTCTGAAGGAAAACTAAAAATAAAGGAAGTACAGGGATGTGGACAGGCAGAGGAGGAAATTCGGGCAAACAATGCTCCTGCAAGTTTTCCAAAGGAAGTGAGTAACCAGCGTTATTGAGCAACACAAAGCCCAGACAATAGTTCTTCCTAATTTGATGGAGAATATCACATGTGTTTGCAGAGAAGTTACCCTTTATTCCAGTGATTATATCCTGATTTGAAGGATGTATATGTCCACTACATGAGTAAACAGACTTTACTGGACTTAGTAGGGGTTGAAACATGTAACTCATTGTTTCCAGTGTTAAAAGGGTGTGTGTGTGTGTGTGTGTGTGTGTGTGTGTGTGTGTGTGTGTGTGTAAGAGAGAGACAGAGACAGACAGCTTGGACCAGAGTTTCTTCACCTAAAAAAAATGGGGCTAATAATGCACTTCCTAAATCAATTCAATTAAGCAAAGATTTATTAAGTGAGAAGTATCGAATTCCCAGGAAAGGCCAGCAAAACTCCCATGTAGAACCAGATTAAAATATAATTGGGAAATGTTTAACACAATACAATACAACCTAGATAATGTTCATTTGTGGTTTTCTAAGTCAATGTGGCCCCACAGGGATCCTTTTCTATTTGAGTTTGATACCACCATATTAAATGATTGCTACATACAAATCACTGTGCTTGCTGGGAATATAAAGATAAAACTAAAATTGCCCCTGCCTCTGAAGATCTTACATTCTACTAGAAGAATACAACACTTAATGACAGGTATGCTTTTTTAAAAAGCAGAAAAATATTTCAAAAGGGAGAAAATGAATATTCCTACAGATTAAGCACTTACTTTTTTAATCATTATTTGCCCTCCCTTCTGTCACCCCACTCTCTCCCATCCCCTTTCCCTCACTTTCTTGTAGGGCAAGATAGATGTTTATGCCCCATTGCCTGTATATCTTATTTCCTAGTTACATGCAAAAAACCTTTTTTTTTTGAACATCTTCTTTTAAAATTTTGAGTTCCAAATTCTCTCCTCTCTTCCCTCCCCACCCACCCTCCCCAAGAAGGCCAGCAATTCCACATAAGCCACATGTGTATCACAACTCATGTCGCGAAAGACACTATATTGCACTCTTTCCTATCCTATCCCCCTTTATCCAATTTTCTCCCTTGACCCTGTCCCTTTTTGAAAGTGTTTGTTTTTGATTACCTCCTCCCCCTGTCTGCCCTCCCTTCTATTGTCCCCCCTTTTTTATCTCCTTCCTCCTTCTTTCCTGTGGGGTAAGATACCCAGTTGAGTGTGTATGTTATTCCCTCCTCAGATCGGATCCTATGAGAGCAAGATTCATTCATTCCCCCTCACCTGCCCCTTCTTCCCTCCCAACAGAACTGCTTTTTCTTGCCACTCTTACGTGAGATAATTTACCCCATTCTATCTCTCCCCTTCTCCCTCTCTCAATATATTCCTCTCTCATTCCTTAATTTGATTTTATTTTTTTAGATATCATCCCTTCATATTCAACTCATCCTGTGCCCTCTGTCTATATATATGCATATTCTCTTCAGCTACCCTAATACTGAAGTCTCATGAATCATACATATCATCTTTCCATGCAGGAATATAAACAAAACAGTTCAACTTTAGGAAGTCCCTTGTGATTTCTCTTTCTTGTTTACCTTTTCATGCTTCTCTTGATTCTTGTGTTTGAAAGTCAAATTTTCTATTCAGCTCTGGTCTTTTCACTGAGACAGCTTGAAAGTCCTCTATTTTATTGAAAATCCATATTTTGCCTTGGAGCATGATACTCAGTTTTGCTGGGTAGGTGATTCTTGGTTTTAATCCTAGCTCCACTGACCTCTGGAATATCGTATTCCAAGCCCTTTGATCCCTTAATGTAGAAGCTGCTAGATCTTGTATTATCCTGACTATGTTTCCACAATACTCAAATTGTTTCTTTCTGGCTGCCTGCAATATTTTCTCCTTGACCTGGGAGCTCTGGAATTTGGCCCCAGGGCAGTGGCTGAACCTTGAACTCCTTTCACTCTGTCCCTGCAGCTTTTCCCACTAACCTTCTCTGTTGTCTTTGGTGTTTGTGGGTTGAGAAGTGTGGTAACTGCCACAGCTCACTGATTCAGGGCACTAGGGCCTGTTCCGCTTGGCTCCTGGTCTGGTTGGTCCAGGCTGGGCTCTGCTCCACTTGGCTCCGCTCTCAACTCTGTGCACGATAGACCTTTCCCAGCGACCATCTAGGTTGTCCTGGGCTGGTGGGTTCTGCAGTTCTAGAATTTGTTCAGAGCCATTTTTTATTGGTGTTTGGAGGGTCCTGGGGGAGGGTCTTAGGCAAGTCCCTGCTTTCCAGTTGCCATCTTGGCTCTGCCCCTGAGTCCCCCAGATTAAGCATTAATGCCAAACAGTGCTAAGTGCTAGGGACACAAATACAAACAAGTCCCTACCTGCAAGAAGCTAACATTCTTTATTTTAAAATAAATGTTACAGATTTTTAAAGAAATATCCCTAAAAGTCCCCCTAGTATTGCTTTCCCCTCCACAGCCATTCCATAAAACTATTTTCAAAGGGGGAAAAAGGGGGGGGGGGTGGGAGAGAATCAGCAAAACTGATCTGCACATCAAAAAAATCTGAAAATACGTGCAATGCATAACCAGTGTGGACCTCCTACCTCTGCAAAGTAGTATGGTGGAGATGTCTTCTCAACTCTTTGGAGTCTTGCTCTTTATAATAATGAAACATTTACTTTGGATTGTTGTATATGGAGACTTTGTCATCACTGTTTGGAGCTGAACATTCTAAGGGGGGAAGGCAGTCCTCAAAGGGGAGGTGAGGAGCTGGAAAAGGGCAGTGAGGGTTTAGTGGTAGGCCCTAGTAGCATGATTGGAAAAGTCCCGGAAGGGCTATGGAGGTCTGAAATCAAGCAAGCTAAAGCTAAACTGGCCGATCAAAGGTCAAGGTGGCTCCTGGGGACAAAGTCTCCCCTTGAGAGAAGGAATAGTGCCTTATTCATAAGATCACAGTATTTCAGAGCTGGAAGGGACCTTGGAAATCACTTAGTTTAACCTCTCATCTTACAGATGAGGAATCAGAAGTTAGATGAGTTAGTTGTCCAAAGTCATACAGCCAGTCAGTGGCAGAACTGAAATTCAAACCCAGATCATAAGATTATATATAGGATTTAGAACTAAAAATGGTGTTTCCCCAGGCCTTTTTTTTTTAAACTCTATCATACTGGTTCAATTATATATTCCCCCAGTATCTTCTTCCAGTACAGTGCCTAAAGTAATAAACTCTGCACAAAAGAGGTGACTGATGAAACTATTTTGAAAAGTAAGGAAGAAAAAAGAGGCACTCTAAACAGATTGTATAGCTGGCATCTATACAAACACATGTACAGGGTGAGGCTATTGGCAGGTATGCAAGGAAAACCAGAAATTTAGACCCCAGAGGAGTAAAGGAAATGACACATACCACTTGATCCACTCACTCCACCTTCACCAACAGTACATGGTTATATCAGGTCACATACACACAAATTCTACAGCATCTCGGCTCCAATCTGTTGAGGCCATCAACACACAGCAACAGATAACGTAGTAAGTGAATGTGGATAGAAACATCAAGGGCTTGTTTAGTCTAACAAACGTCAGTCAAAGTGTCTACTATGTGCACAGGATAGGCAGGCATAAATGCCTTGCCATGTGAATTATTAGAATGATCATAGATCCAATGGGATATTGGAGTACTGGGTACACAGAACTATACTAGGCAAAGATCAGATGAGGCTATAACCCACATCAAGATGGGAGGAGGAGGTAGAGATGATATGCACCAAAATGAAAATACAAAACCAAACATGGAGACTGTGTGGTATAGTGGATTAAAAGTGCTACACATGGAGTGACAGAACCTGAGTTGGAATCTTGGCTCAGCAATAGTCACTTGTGTTGTAACTATGGAGGGATCATTTAACCTCTCTGGGTCTTAGTGTTCTCTTATGTAAGTAAGAAGGCTGGACTAAATCATCTCTGAGGTTCCTTATAGCTCTAGAACTAGCTAGAACTTTACACATTCAGAAATACAAAGGGGCCAAGACATCAAGGAAGGGGAATCACTTTCAGATGAGGAGATCAGGGAAACATCACCAAGTAGCATTTGGACAGGGCCTTGAAAGATGGATATGATTTTAACATGTGGAGATGAAGGACATTCCAGACATAGGGAATAGCCTTTACTAAAGGCAAAGTGTCGGGAAAATAGAAAGATTAATTTAGGAAACCTGACACAGGAAATGGGACTTGACCAAAAGTACAAGTGCAGGAAGGGAACGATGAATTCAGGAGAGGGTAAATTGTTCAGTTTGGTCAGAAATGTTTGGGAAATGAAATAATTACGAAAAGTTTGAACAAATTGCGAAAATCTCTGAATGCCAAACTGAAAAGTCTGGACATCTCTATCTGGATGTCCTGGCATTACCCCAAGTCCAAAACAGAACTTTCCATCTTTCTAAGTTTACCCTGCTCCTGAAGGTTTGGGGTTAAGGAGTGCGAGACCCCAAAATACCGATACACCAGGTCCGGCGTAAAGAATTCGACCCAAGCCTTTTCAGCCAAGGAAAAAGACAAAGTTTATTAAGGGTTTGCCATAATCCCACCCTTTGTGATGCCTGTTTTCACAAGCAGGCCAGATTGAATCTGAGCACCTTCATGGAGGCGAGATGAAACCTACAAAGATTGTAGGAGGGATCTAGGGTGGTCCTGGGGTGATGGGAGGAGGGGTTTAGGGAGGGTCTTGAGGAGGAGTCTAAGGAGGAGCTTGGTGGAACTGGGATGAGGTCAGACTCCAGGAACCAAGAGAATGGGATTAAGGGTGGGAAGTAGCAGAAGGCATGGATATTGATAATATCAAGGGTGGGAAGTAACTGGACAATAAAGGGCAAGGCTAGGTAGAGATCTGGGTCTGATAATAATGTAAAGTTATTGCCTCAGGTAAAGGCCAGATCAAGTGGGAAGATTCAAGGAGAGTTCAAGGGGGCTCCCAGAGACTGTGCCCTCATCACTCCTAAATTCCTTATTTCTGTTAATGCTACCATCATTCCCTGTGTCATACCCAGGACTTCGGTCATCTGTGACTTTTACTTCTGCCTCATCTACAATCTCTTCCCTCTCCAAATTTATCCTCTATAGTGTCAAGGTAAACCTAATTATTCTGCGCCATTGTACATTGAACCAAATGTCTCCCCACAGTTAACTTTTCCCATTTGTCCCATAGAGAGCTTGCTTTATATGTAGCTTTATTTGCATGCCATCTTCCCATTAGATAGTAAGCTCCTTGAGGGCAGGGGCTAGGTATATTTTTGCCTCTTTTTGTACCCTGGTACTTAGTAGGTACTTAATAAATTATTACTGAACTGGATAGCCTGAGGTTTTATATTCAAGAAGAGGGAAGTTAATGGGGAAAGTGGAATCTCTCTCTTACAGCATGTGACAAAGAAAAGAGTGCTCCATTTGAAGGCAGAGCATCTGCATACGAATCCCAACTCTGCCCTTCACTATCAATGTGATCTTGGACAAGTTAATTTTAATGTCTCAGAGATTCAGTAAGTCACATATATACATTTTTTTTTAAAAAAGGGATTAGATTAAATTACATCTAAGGTCCCTTCCAGCTCAAAATCTATGATACCAATGTCTCACTAAATCTTTTCCCCTAAATATTTAGGGACTGGGCACCAGAGTAATGGGGAAACAGAAAAGGGTATGGCCCAAGGAAAAAGCTGAAGTTGGGTTATTTTAAGAGGAGGTTTTGGGCAGGTGTTAGCCATTAGGCACCTCAGGTTAACAAAGTGCTAATTCACTATATCACTGGGAGTCAGAAGACTTAGGTTCGAATCTTGACTTAGTCATTATGAAGAGGTAAAAGGTTGAGGGGTGCTGGACACCCCAAAATATTGACGCACCGGGTCCTGCCGAAAGAATTCGACTCAAGCCTTCTCAGCCAAGGGAAAAGACAAAGTTTATTAGGGATTCACCATAATGAGCTGTCTTAAGAAATCCCCCCTTCCCCCCTTGTGACGCCTGTTTCCACAAGCGGGCCAGATTCAACCTACTGAATTAGATTGAATCTGAGCACCTTCATGGAGGCAAGATGGAGATTATATACACAAAGATTGTAGGAGGGATTGAGGGGTGGTCTGGGGTGACTAGAGGAGGGGTTTAGGGAGGGTCTTGAGGGGAAGTCCAAAGAGGGCAAGGTGAGGTAATGGGATTAAGGGTGGGAAGTAGCTGCACAACAAAGGGCAACAAAGGGCGAGGCTAGGTAGAGATTTGGGCCTAATGATAATGTGAGGCTTGTGGCCTTAGGGGAAGGCCAGATCTAATTGGAAGATTCAAGGACGGTTCAAGGGGGCTCCCAGAGACTGTATTCCAGATTCAAGGGGGTTCCCAGAGACTGGGCCCTCATCATTTACTCCTATGGAACCTTAAACAAATCATCCCCTGGGCCTTGATTCCTTCTGTAAAGAGGAACGATTACATGAACTTTCAAGTGTCTTCTAACTATAAAATTCCATAATCCTACACTCAAGTAGATTTGAGATATCATCACATACTTCATTATTTACAGAAATGAATTAAGAAGCTTCCAAAAGGCAATGGAAAAGTACATGGTGTAAGGACAATGGAGCAGGTCCCAAAATACAACCGTTTTTAACTCATCATTTTAAGGGAGTCAGAATGATACACTGAGGAGCACAGTCTTCAGATTCCAAGGCCTGGCTTTAAACTCCACTGTGATGCTGACCATCTTAGTGACCTTGGGCAGATCACTAAACCTCAATATGGTCAGTAGGAGCAGCTTAACAAGGAGGTTTATATATGAATAAAATTATAGGGACGAGTCAAGGAGGGGGGAAAAAACGAGGGGGAGAATGATAAGGGTGAGGAGCCCCTTGGCATTCCTGGATCTGTTTGGGCACTTTGCTGGGGCATCACTAAGCCCAAAAAGATAAAAAAAAAAAAACAAAAAAAAACAAAAACAGAACTGTCTTGTTAGGAAATTAAGTCTAGCTCACCAGAGGTTTGAGTCTTATCTAGAGCCGGGCTTCTTAAACTTTTTCCACCAGAGACCCCTTTTCACAAGGTTGCTGTTTGGCTGTTGTGTGGCCTGAGGGCATTCACAGTGCAAAGTACACAGGTTTTGTGTCCAGAACCAAGGCTGCAGTAAAGTTGCTCTAAGCAACACGGGCAAGTCCTGCCAGAAACACCCTGGATTCATTACGAGTTTGATTTTTAATTAATTTTTGGTCATTGCACGTTCAGAAACCTTTATGGTTTGAGGTCTTGACCCACATTCAAGCAGCACTGCCTAGAGCTTAGGGACTGGGTACATGGAACACCAATGAGGTCTTGGCAGATGATGAGGTGAATGTTCTAGCTAAGAGCAGCCTATTGAGGCTAGCTCCCTCCCCCCACCCTACCCCAAGGGTGTGTCTCTTTCGGAGGTCATACCCTCTGATGAAAACTTTCTAATGAAGAACTCCAAGAGACTAACCCCCTTTTATTTTCAGAGCCAAATGGGTAATTTGTCGAGCTGAGAAATGACTCTATTGCTTGGCTAGATTCACCCTAGATACGATGCTGTGTCCCAAAGGGGCTGCCACGTCAAAAGGCCCTAAAAAGAACAACACGTTTCAAGTATACGAAGTACATGAACTTGGCCTGCTGTTTATGACCCTGGAAACCTTTGCACAATAGGCTTAAGTCGGGGTTTTGGCCTGTAAAATCACAGGGACTCATGCTTGAGAAGATGGAGAAAACAGAAAGTAGGAGGGGTACATGTATATACAGCAGGGGTGCCCCAACCATGGATCAGGGCCTACCTGTTTATCTCAATGCCTTGCTTCCAAAGGCTCCCTACTACCTCTAAGTTTAATCAGAAGGTCCTCTGTTTGGTTTTTAAAGGCCTCCACAACCTGTCCCATCTTTCTAACCTTAGTCAATAGTCTTCTTCTTCAACTAGCTATTCTACAATCCAGCCAACAAATGCAGCCCTCACACATGACACTCAAGGCTGTTCCCCAGGACTGTCTTGAACATCCACATCTTAGAATCCATTATTTCCTTCAAAAATCTGCTCTAGAAATACAATTTGACCGTGTGAGGTTCTTGATAGCAAGGATCACCTTCCACCTTTCTCTGTGTCCCCTGGCACTTAACACAGTACCTGGCACATAGCAGATGCTTAATAAATGCTGACATGAAACCTTTCCCAATTCTACCTTCTTTCTTCCCTCCTCTGCGCCACTAGCTCTTTCTCAACAAAATAGCTCCACTGTATTTCTTCTGTTTCTATTTACGTGTATGTTGTCTCCTCCAATAAAATGCAAGCAAGCTCTTTTAGGGATGAGACCATTTTATTGCCGGTGCCTCATACACTGCTTGAAACATCTTTCATCAGAAATATGTTTGCTGATTGACTGATTGACCACTGGGGATGCCTTCTTCTCTGTCACAACTGCCTTTCTGAAGTTTGCTAAAATCCACCACAGGAGTCAGAGGGCCACCAGCAGCAAAGTCCCTTCTCTACCCTGAGACATGGAACTCACAGAATCTTAAAGCTGTGAAGGGACCCTCTGAGAACCTCTAGTCCAACACATGTGAACAAGGATGTTCTCTCTAACATCTCTGACAAAGAGGCTTGAAAGTATTTCATGAGAACAAAGTCCTGAGCATCTTCCCAAGGCAGTGCATTCTAACATTATTAGTTTTCCATATATCAAGTTTAAACCTACCCCTTTTCATCTTTCAACCATGACAACTGTTTCTACCACCAGGAGTCAAAGAAGGTGAGTAAAATTTCTCCTCCCTGTCAACCCTTCAGATCCATGAGGTGCATAAGCCTTTCCCACTCCCCACAAGCTCTTTCTCAAAGATAAACTTCTCTAGCTTCTTTATATGCTCCTCAGGTGGGACAATCTTGAGGCCTTTAGGTGTCCTGGGTGCTATCTTCCCTTGGATATTCTCTGGCTTAATAACATTCTTTCTGAAAGGTCACATTCAGAACTAACATAAGCATCCCAGATTCAAGCATCCGACTAGAGCAGAATATAACATTACCAATAACTCTTTAGTTCTGGATTATCAGGCCCTGTTAAGTGATCAAAACAAAAAGGGAACTCCTACTTGCATTTTCTTATTCACTGTCTCAATGAATCCTCACAATTGCCCCAGGATGTAGCTAGACCTGCGGTAGAGGGAGGTAAGCTCCACTTCTACAAAAAGGAAACAGGCCCCAAAAGAAGGAGTAAGCTAACTACAGTTACACAGCAACAGTAATTCAGAAGCAGCGGCGTGTCCTAGTGGACAGGGGGCTGGCGATGGAATGAGAAGACTCCAATGTTCAAATCCTGCCAGTGACAAATATTAGCCACATAATCCCTCAGTAATCCAAATTACCTTCTAAGACTTTAGGTAGCAAACATCCGGAGATTGACATCTGTTAGCACCAACAACAGATGAAATTATGAGCCAGTAGTCCTACTAGTGCGAATTTATTGTGGGAGACTGTGTTAGCAACCACACTAACACACAGGGTGGGCTGCTAACACACCTTCTCGATCTGCTTTTATAAAGGAAAGACAGCTTCAATAATGCAGAAAGATATATAAGTAGAAGGTAAAGGTAAAGAAATGAGTACCCCAGAAAGACTAACATCATTCACTACTTCAGGGGAAAGGTCAGCACCCTGAAAGTGGAGAAAATCAACTGTTAACAAGCAGAGACAGGGCTCCAATGGTCTAGTGATCGTATCTATAAATTCAGGGGAGCTCTTTGTAAACGTTAAACATTTAAAGTATAGTATCCTTAAAGCTGTGGTACAGTGAAAAGAATAATGGCTCTGAAGTTAGGGCATCTCCTCTACCGGGTGCTATCTGTGTGCCCTTGGGGAGTCACTGCCGCTCTTCTGGTCCTCAGCTGTAGAATTAGAGCTAGATTAGATCAGGGCTTCTACAACTTCTTCCACTCCCTCAAACCCTGCTCAACCCTTTTTCACCAGCGTTCCGTCAGCACTCCTTGGCGTTGTGTGGCCTGACGGCACGGGCAGTGCAAAGTGCACGTGCTGTGTGTTCAGAATCAAGGCTGCAGTGAAGTTTCCCAGTGCAACACGAGCAAGCGCTACCAGAAACACCTCCGATTCATTATGCATTTGATTTTTAATTAAGTTTTGGTTATTGCACTTTCAGAAACCATTTACTGTTGCCAAATTTTTTGAGACCCTACATGGGGTCACGACCGATAGTTTAAGAAGCACTGGACTAGATGACCTCGAAGGGCCTTTCCCAGCCCTAAATCTATTATATTATGATCCTATGAAATATGGAAAGATATAAATGAATAGAGGAAAAAAGACAGGACTATGAGTGCTATATAAACATTAATGTGTGTATATATAAACAACTTATTTCCCACCGAAATCCTATTGTCATGTTAATCAGCTAAGTGATGCAGTGCATAGAACACCTGAAGTCAGGAAGATCTGAGTTCAAATGCAGCCCTCAGATCCTTATTAGCTGTGTGACCCTGAGCAAGTCACTTAACCTGTTTGCCTCAGTTTTCTCAACAGTAAAATAGGGATAGTATCAGCATCTACCCCGTAGGTATCAAATGTGGCATGTTTATAGATTGCTTACCACAGTGCCTGGCACATAGTAGGTGCTATATAAAAGCTTATTTCCCTTCCCATTTATGCTTCATCATGACATCAACCAGGTATGACCTTGAGTTCTTGGGCTGTGCCAGGTACCAATTATAGAATGTGCACCCATCTTATGAGATTAGTCGAGGTGAGACTTGAGAAGCTCACCAATAAAAAGGTTGTTCAAAGAAGAGAAGGGGGGAGACAGGGGAGTCACTGTTTTTCTCATAGGTACACATGCAGTACAATGGTCTACTAAGAACCAGAACATCTACCTCCAAATTGAGCACTCTTCTACTATACTATGTTTTACACACACACACACACACACACACACACAAAGATGGGAAGGTTAATAGTGTAAATCAGAGGTGTCAAACATGCTGCCCAAATGTGGCCGGAACCAGAAAAATAAAAGACAGATAATGTTAGTTTGTGGTTTTCTAAAGCAATATGCAGCCCATGAGGATCCTTATGTATGGTGTAGTGGCTTCCACTTCCAATTGAGTGGGACACCACTGGTGTAAATGATTGAAAACCACCATTGACGATTATAAATATATTCAGTTATTTCAGTCATGTCTGACTCTTTATGACCCCATCCGGGGTTTTCTTGGCAAAGATACTGGGATGGTTTCCCATTTCCTTTTCCAGCTCATTTTACAGATGAGGAAACTGAGGTAAACAGGGTTAAGTGACTTGCTCAGGGCCATCCGAGGCCAGGTTTGAACTCAAGTCTTCCTGACTCCTAGCTGCCCTGCTTTTTATCATAAAGTTGACAAAATACACATCAGAGCTGTCTGACTTTTCTTCCTCTTTCCCTAACTTTTCTATAGCCTTTTGATCTAGGTACCACCTGGACAAATCTGATTTTTGTTGTTTTGGGGTGTTTTTTGTTTTGTTTTTAAAGACTGGGTTGACAAGGGAAAGGGTGGCTAAATTCAGAGAAGTTTCTCATCTAGAAGAGACAAGAAACAGCTAAGTGAACTGTGTGGGCAATCTTTAGCCTGCAGTTTAGGGGGGTACCAGGGAATATGGGCCCCAAGAGAATGGCTTATGCCTTACAGAGGGACACAGCATTCTAAACTCCTCTAAGGAAAAAATGGTGGTTTTCTAAGAGCTCAGGAGTCCTTTGGCAGTCTTCCCTCCTACCAGTGTTGTTTACAAATAAAAACCTCAGAGTTCAGATTAAAAAGGCCTTTAAAGAGATTCCAGCCCCCTCCCTTCTCCAACCCTTGCCTCTTTAGAAGACTACAATACATGTGTTTATCTTGCTTCTAAGTAGGGGGATATTAAAATGCTTGAGGATTTTCTCCTCCTAATGCTGGCATGTTGGCTCTCATCTATTGTACGGCCATCTATAATGAAGTGAAAAAAACAACATGAAATTATGGCTTTTAAAAATATACGCATCTCTTCTGAGGTTTGAAGTCTCATCCCTTGAAAGGCAGCTTTTCTTTAAACTTCCAGGAACTGGATGGGATCGAAGCCCGTCTATTTAAAGGTCAACCAGATTCCTGTTGCCCTTGGACCAATGCCTCTGACACAAGTTTATTCAACACTTTATTCTTCACTGCGGTCCATGGCCACCGCACAAGTTAGAATGGTACAGCATTACGTCCCTAAACAATATTTTGAAAGGGCGAGAGGAGACTGAAGTCAGTCACTGACTGGTACCACCCTTTCTTCCCCTCTACAGACAATGAGGTGTGTTCAGAGTAGGCTCTTGCTGATTCGTATGCTGGCCCCAAAGTCACTGGTAGGTCAGATATCCAATACTAACACAATTTCATTCTTCTCCTTTTTAGTGTGTTTCCTTTCTTCAAAACTTAGGATGAAACTAGGCTGGGGGACGCTATAATGTGTGAAAAGTCCTCTTCCCTCTAGACTGATGAAAGACCACTAAGGAAATCATGAGAGGCAGGGTGGTATAACAGAAAGAAGGCTGCACTTGGAGGCATGAGAAACCTAGGTCCACCTCAGATGCTGGTTGTATGACAAATAAGTCATAATCATGAGATTCTGAGCCTCGGTTTTCTCATCTGTAAAACTGGAACAGTCATATTTTTAGTTGCTGTAAGCCTCCAGTAAGATAAGGCAGGGTAACTGGATTCAACTCAAGAAGCATATTCCAGGTGCCACGCATTTTGCTAGGCCAGGGAATACACAAACAGAAAACAAAATGGTCCTTGCCTTTAAGGAGCGACTCTGCTTTGGGAGAAAACAAAATGAATGTAATATGGAAAATTAAATGCAAATATATACAAAATAGTCTCTGGGGAGTGAGAGGCCAATGGACTAAATCTAACATAAAGCATAGTTTGTTAACAATAGAACAGGGATTCCAGATGATCCAATGGAAGAGTAGGGGAGGAAGATGGGACTGACATGGTTAGTTATGAAGCCCAGAGAAGGAGGCTTCCGCCTGGGCAGACTACAACTCAATTCATAGGGATTCCTGAAGGTGCCACTAGGCAATAGATTTGACAGTAGTGACAGAAATGGAATTTATAAGTAATATAATCTAGTCCAAACCCCTTGATTGGAAACTGAGGCCCTGATAAGTTGAGTTATCCAACCAACCAGATTAATAATTTCATTATTATTCTTTGAGCAAAAGCTGGCAAGTGTGTATGGGGGGAGGGATGGAGCCATGCATGCCTAAGGAGGAAAGGTAGATGATGAGGCCCTTGTTCTAGATGAAGGTCACAGTTTTATAGACCTTATATAAAATATATTTGTAAAACTTAAAATGCTACAAAAATGATGGTTCATAATATTATACAGGGTGTTCCTAAAGTCTGGATACATAGGCAAAAATGCATATTTTCAAGAAATGAAATGAACGAAATTTTCAATAACATTTTATTTAATTAGAATATTAACAAATAACATCTTCAATATAGATCTCCATCATTTGTGATGCAAAAGTTGACGCACTTTGCAAGAGAACTCGATGCAATAACTCCACATTGCCGTCAATTTTCCTATGTGTCCAGACTTTGGGTACACCCTGTAGAGCTAGGTCTGGGAGGGCACTCAAGATGCCATGTAGTCCAATCCACTAAATTTGTAGATGAGGAAACTGAGGCTCAGGGAAGTTAAATGATTTCCCCAAGGTCACAAAGGTAAACTGTTAAAAGGTGAAATTTGAACAAAGGTCACCTAATTGCAGGGCTTTTCCCATTGCACCCTCGTATTTCAGTTATGGTATTGTCGTTGTTATAAAGGCTTCTCATGGAAAAAAAAAAAGGAGAGGGGTAATTTCCCACTAAGTTCTTACCCTATCCTTAATTATAGATCACAAACATATAAATTAAAATGGGCATTCAAGGCCCTCTGCTATTGGCTGCTACTCCAACTCTCTGGTCATAACCACATACTTCTATTCCAATGCTCTATCTTCTATGTAAGATATGAATAATGATGATGAATAGAATGAGGTCAAGGATAGTTCCTTGGGGAACTTTGCTAAGGATCTCCCATCAGGTTGATGTGAATTTATTAATCAAAACTTCTTGGATTCAGTCAGTCCCATCTAGCAATACAATTATGCAAACCACTTATTTCATTCTTGTCCAAAAACAGTGAAGAGCTGTTGCTTGGGGTCTTCTGGCTTTCTTGTACTTATCAAACCAATGAAAATTATACTCACGAAGCTTCAGAATGTCAGAGTCAAGGCATTATTTAATTCAACCCTATTATCTTATAGCTAAGGAAACAAAGTCCCTGAGGAGGAAGTGGTTTTTGTCAAGGTCCTGGGAGACCGTCAGTGGCAGAATGGCCCTGTGGTTACAGGACTGTATTTCGTTTGATTTTTTTAAAAGGATGAAGCTATAGAATTCGGGTGTGTTTTGGGAGGGTGTAAGTGAAAGATGGCCACTTTCAAAAGGACCCAAAATAGGGAAGAACTGATGAATGTTAGGGCTAGAATCAATCATTCTATAAGCATCTGATAAGTACTTAACGATGTGCCAAGCCCTGTGTTAAGGAAACCAAGCCTCCAAAAGGGTAATTTGATCAAGGTCGCATACACGAATGGTAAAGGTGGGCTTCCAATCCTCGTCTTCTGACTTCTGATTCCAAATCTGTCAGTGATACTTTCCATTGAAAGACTGGAAATGATATAAAACAAAATAAAACAAACCCTGAAATATACCCTAAAATGGAAGGGAGAATACAAACACCATGCAGCCCCAAAATAAATTGGCAAATTTTTTAAAACCAACCATTCAAAGAGATTTTGTTTATAACCTACTTTAGGGATGAAGTGGAGGGGAGAGGGCAAGAAAAGGAAAGGTTATTACGATCATTTTAACTCTGTATCAGCTCAGCAGATCACTAAGGTTGTGAACTTTGGTGCCTAGGAGGATGCTGCTACCCTCAAGTAATAGGGAAGTTCAGAGAAGCCTGTGTTTGGGGGCAAAGATTCAGTTCAAAAATGTCCAACAGATGGTGGAGTTGTGAACTGATCCAGCCATTCTGGACGGCAATTTGGAACTATGGCCTAAAGGGCTATAAAGCTGTGCATACCCTTTGACCCAGCAATACCACGTCTGAGTCTGTATCCATAAAAATGGGGAAAAGGACCCACATGTACACAAATGTTTATAGCTCTTTTTGTGGTGGCCAAGAACTGGAAATTGAGGGGAACAAACTGTGGTATATGACTGTAATGGAATACTATTGTGCTATAAGAAATGAACTTCTTATGAAGTCCATCAGAACCTGGAGAACTTTGTATACAACCACAGACACACTGCTTCTGTGATGACTAACTTTGATAGAGTTGGCTCTTCTCAACAATGGAAGGTTCTAAGACAGCTGCAAAAGACTCATGATGGAGAAAGAATTATGGAGTCTGAATGCAGATTGAAGCAAACTATTTGCTCTCTCTCCTTTATTTTATTTTAGGTTTTGTTATATCTTTCTCGTGGTTCCTTTCATTGGTTATAATTCTTCTTTACAACTTGATTATTGGGAAAATAAATTTAACATGAAGGTATATGCAGAACCTACATCGGATTACATGCCACCTTGGGGGGAGAGGGAAGGAGAGGATAGAGGAGAAAATTTGTAAATCAAAAACTTGTGGAACTGAGTTTTGTAAACTTAAAAAAAAATAATTAATTGATTGATTTTAAAAAATGTCCAACAGACAGCTGATCACAGTGGAGTTCAGAAAAATCTGGTAATCTTTTCCACTGAGATGATAACTGGATCCATGGAAGGTTGATGAGATCACCAAGTTGCTTTGCCCAGGATCATAGAGAAAAAGAGCAGGTTTTCCTGACTTCATGGTCTATCTTGAACTCTTCAAACACTTTAAGTTTCACAAAGTGCTTTCCCTCAAGACGACCAGGTTTCATTGTGTGGTAGTGAAACAAGTATTTTTACCCCTTTGTCACAGACAGCTAGGTGGCATAGTGATGGTCTCAGAGCCCGCAAGACCTGAGTTCAAATTCTGACCCAGACACTTACTAGACGTTGTCACCCTGGGTGGTCACTTCACCTTTTTCTGCCTCAATTTCCCCAACTATGAAAAGGAGATTATAATAGTGACTACCTCCTAAGGTTGTTGTGAACATTAAGTGAGAGGCCATAGAAAGCACTCTGCAAACCTCAGAGATCTATGTTACAGAGAAGAACACCAAGCCCCAGAAGCTCATATATATAGCCACGTAGGATTCAAACCTAGCTCTCCTGACTTCAAACCCAGTCCTCAATTTCTGATCCTATCACTTCCTAGCCAAGCGACTTTGAGCAACTCAACCAGCTATATTTTTCTTATCAATATAATGGAAACATAGTACTCGTCAAAGGGTTGCTGACAAAAATCAAAAGAAAGAAACAATACGAAAAAAAAGAACCTCATAAGGACACACAAAATTACATACACGTCATGCATTTATAATTTATTCCACACATATGATGTGCATATAATCCTAAATATCACCATCACTGGTAAATATGGAAATTTAGGTTTGCTGTCAGGAAAATATTATCCATTATAGCTATCCAAAAGTGGAACAGACTACATCCGGAAGCAGTCAAGTCACCAAGCATTGCTTAAGCACCTACTATGTGCTGTGTTAAGTCCTGGAGATACAAAGAAAGGCAAAAAATAGTCCCTACCCTTGAATGACTCACAACCTAATAGGGGAGAATATAAATAACTATGTACAAACAAGATACATAAAATAATAATTAATAATAATAATAGTAGGAGGAGGAGCTAACATTTAGATAGTACTTGCTATATGCCCAGCACTGTGCTAAGGACTTTACAATGATTATGTCATTTGAGGCTCACAATAATGCTACGAGGTAGGTTATGATCCTCATATTAAGTGACTTGCCCACGGTCACGGAATCAGTAAGTGTCCAGAGATGGATTTGAACTCAGGTCTTCCCGACTCCACACCCGGTGCTCTATCACCTGCGTAAGTGGAGTTAACCAACAGAGGAAGGCACCAGCACTAAGGAGGATCATTTAGCTGAAATCTGAAGGAAGTCAAGAGGTGGAGAATCTCAGACAAGGAAGGACAAGTGGTGATGATGGTAGGAGTCAGGAGATTTGAGCATCCCGTGTGAGATCTCCAAGGAAGGAAACCTCACTGGACCGCAGAGTACACGGAGGAGAGGATTCTTCTATTTGGTCTTGGAGGTAAGAGGGAGCGAATGAAGTCTGTTGAAGAGGGGAGTGCTATGGTCAGACCCACTTAAGGAAGATCACTTTAACAGCTGAATGAAAGATGGACTGCAGTGGGGAAGAGACCCAAGGCATGGAGGTAACCAGAAAGCTATTTCAATAATCCGAGCATGAGGTGATAAGGGCCTAAACCAGGGTGGTGGTGGTATCAGAGAGAAGGAGACACATGCAAAGAGCATGGTGTTGATAAGACTTAACAATTGTAACTGGATTTGGGGGAGTGAGAGCAAGAGTGAGGAGGTGGTGAATTTCCTTCTTACTGGAGGTATTCAAGCAAAGGTAAGGGTGACCACTTGTTGGCTGTTCTCTAGAGCAGGGGTCAGCAGACTATAGCCTCTGAGCCAACTACAACCCCACCACCTGTACTGCCCTCAAGCTAAGAATGGATTTTTTAAAATAAATTTTTAAAAATTTAAATAAATTTGAAAATTTTAATTCTCAAAGTTTAAAGTGTAAAAACCATTCTTAGCTTCTGCCATACAAAAAAATGGCACCAGGCTGGGTTTGGTCTGCAGGCTTCAGTTTGCCAAAGATACCACTGATACCACTACCACCAATCACTACTATTTTCCCCAAGGATGATACAGAGCCATTTAAACTCCACAACACCAGAGCACTCTGATGTCACCTACTTTTTCCTAGTGTTAGGCTTGTGGCCTGCCCTATAATCAGAAAAAAAAAAACAAGTGAAATTGCTTAAGTTTCTCAAATGGTTAAAAGACAGAAGAGAGGAAGAAGACGAGAGGGAGAGGGAAACACATTTTTCTGGTTCCCTTTACAAGACCTCAAGTATATATAAACGTAAACCAATGTACAGACAGAACTATCCTATAAATAGCTCTACAGACACCCCCCAAGATACATAAGCCAAAACAGACGAGAGTAATACCACCCCATGGCAAAGAAGGCTTCAGAACTATTACTCTGCTTTGGACCAGAAATCCTGCCTCAGGGACCCAACATCAGAAGAGAGTTGCTCATGTAGACAGTTGTGAACTCTTTATTTTGTCTCTTGTGCTGAGTAAGTCCTAAACAGTGGGAGTTAAATATTTATAAAGCAACCGCTGTTTGTTTAATTTTCAATCTGTACTTGCAAAGGTCTGACCCAGAGAAATCCAGAGGTGACAGCTGGTTATAAAAGGCAGGGGGAAGTACAATGAGCACAGGAGGCCCCTGCCAGGGCCCAGCACATCCATCTTGACCGTTTTCTCTTTTGTTTTGCTCTGTGTTTACCTTTGTCATTTTGAAATGTTACCTTAGTTAGGAACGATCCTCTCCAATGTTTAGTCTTTTCCTCCTCAGGAATTAAGGCCAGTAAGAAAAAATTATGCTCTTGAAAAAAAAAATTGTTTTAAAAAAAAAAATCTTAAATATCATATAAAAGGGACATTTCCATATACATAGCAGACTAGAAGGACAAGATTGAGAAACTATGAATCTCTGCCAGTAATATTCACAATAATAACACACTCTGAGACCTTGGGTGTATCCCTGAGTTCACTAATGTGGTTATTCCAAGCACCAGGGCAATCACAATCCAGAGCCATCTTCTCATCCTACATGATCCTCTTCCACCTCTTCCTCACACCCTCCATGAAAGTTATCCATATCTCACTGACAATATTACTAAACATGGCTTGCGTGCAAAAAATGGCATAAAAGATATAATCCTGGACATGTAGCACATATAGGGGAGTGAACACTGACTTTGGAGTCCAAGGAACTGGGTTCCAAGCCTGTCTCTGATGCTGTAATATGTGTGACCCTGGGCAAGTCACTTAACCTCCACAGTCCTCAGTTTTGGCCCCCTGAAAAGCTGCTGGGGACTGGAGGAGATGTCAACTAGATAAAGCTGTCAGACGACTAAAGTGATTTTTCCTCAAATGCAGGTCTGATCATGTCACCCACCCCGCCGCCTCAATAAACCCCAGTGACTCCCTACTGTCTCCAGGAGCAAATATAAAACGCTCTGTTTGGCATTTAAAGTCCTTCCTAACCTAGCCCCCTCACCTTTCCAGTCTTCTTATACCCTACTCCCCTATATATACTCTTTCTTCCAGCGACACTGGCCTCTTGGCTATTCCACCAACCAGACACTCCCATCTCTCAGCTCTGGGCATTTTGTCTGGCTGTCTCCCATGCCTGAAATGAGCTCCCTAGCTTCTCCACTAAAATCCCATCTTCTAAGAGAAAGCCCTCCCTTAGGTCCTCTTAATTCCGGTGCTTTGCTGAAGTTAATTCCTTCCTATTTATCCAGCATGCCATCTTCTCCATTAGACTGTAAGGGCCTTCAGGGCAGGGACTGAGTGTATTTTTCCTTTTTTTGCATCCTCAACATTTTAGCACAGTGTCTGGCACAACCGTTCGTTCAGTCTTTGTAGTCATGTCCCCATTTGCAGTTTTCTTGGCAGATACTGAAGTGGGTTTGCCATTTCCTTCTCCAGCTCATTTTACAGCTGAGGAAACTGAAGCAAACAGGGTTACATAGCCAGTAAGTGTCAGAAAGCAAGGCCAGAACTCAGGTCTTCCTGACTCTAGGCCCATGCCTATCCACCACACCACCTAGCTGACCCAACCAGGCACACAGCAGGCACTTAAATGTTTACTGAATAGAATAGAAAGGAGGTTGATCTAGGATGAATACCTCACATTTCAAAAGAATTCAAGATTTACAAAGTACTTTGCTTAAAACAGTCCAAAGAGGAATGAATGATTTGAACAAACAACAAAAAACCCGTGCTTCCCTTCCTTCCCTCGAGAAGCTGCCATTCCAAGGAGGGGGAGATAATACAACAAATATGCGCATACAAGGTATATAGTGTAAACACAAGGTAATCTCAGAGGGAAAGTCCTAACTGTGAGGGGGAAAGGGAAAAGCCTCCTTTGGACTGAAGACCTGAGGGTCATGGAGACAAAAAGCATTCTAAGATTGGGAAAGTTAGGGGAAAAGCAAAGAGTCAGGAGATTACTGCATTCAAGAAACAATAGGGAGAAGATCACAGTTACTGACTTAGAGTCTGGGGAAGGAGACTGGAAAGATAGGAAGGGGCCGGATTGTAAGTGACCTGCTCTAGGATTGTTAACACAGCTAATCAATGTTAGAGTTGGGCCTTGAACACTAGCTTTCTCACGCCTATCACCGGTGTGGTGCTCTCCCCACGGCGGCTGGCTGGTGATGGGATGCTTGGGTGCTTATTTTAACCAAAAAAAAAAAAAAAAAGATGATTGCACATGAAATTGCAAATCTACTATGTATAACTTGGTATGCCTTTTAAATATACAACAAAGTTATTGTGTAAATTTTTTTTCTTCCTTCTCCCCACCCCCAGGCTAAATCAGTAAAAGGAAGCTTAACACGAGCCCCTTAACATCAACCAAAATGTTCAATGGAAAAAGGTGCTTGGTAAAGATTTGTGAATTAAAAGTTAAATGAACCTTAGAGATCATGTAATAAAATACAGTCATTTTAGAGATGAGGAAACTAAGGCCCAGAAAAGCAGAATGACTTTCTAAAGTCCAATATGACCTACTCATTTTGCTGATAAGGTCCCTCCAGCTCTGCGATTCCATGAATTCCATGCTGAATTCCCTCCTAGCTCTGAGATTCCATGAATTTCATGAATCCCAGGCCTGAATAGGTTTGAAAATAGCGAAGCCATTAATCAGAATATTTCTTAGGGCAGGCAGTAGCTTTTTGAGTCTCTCCAATACTCCTTCCCTATTCACTCTCAAGAGTTCTCATCCATCCTGTTTTCACCAGTTTAGGTAGGGGAGTCCCAATCGAAACTGACACTCAGCCAAGAAGCTAAATCATCATCCGGAAGTCTTTCAAAACTGGCTCTTTGGCACCATTCTGGATTTCAAGGAGCTAAAGGTCTAGCTACGATAATCTAAGATAAAAATAGAGAACATTCAACCACAGTTTTTCAGCCTGAAATTTCTAGCCTCAATAGTTTTTCTTTCAGGGGCTGAAAAAAGGTTAGAAAAGAATCTTGAGAATCCCCCAATCACTCTGATCCATTAGCCAGAAAAATGATAAGAAAGTATTTATTAAAAAGGCTAACAGTCAGAACATTCTAAGCTTTGTGAAGTGTTTTATGTATCTCATAAAATGTATTACAATTAAAAATTTTATAACTGAAAAAGGATCCTATAGGTTTTCTGATTCTACCACCACCCAATGGAAGAATTGTCTCTAACACATTCCTAATAAATAGTTGTCCAGTTTCTGCCTCAGTAGTGTTAATGATAGGAAGCACATTACCTTCAAAATTCTTGGGCAGTTCAAATTTTTAGGAAGTTCTTTATTTCCTTCCTGGTCCTCTTCCTGGCTTCTGTACTGAACCACATCCCTGCAGCTGACTCATCTTGGAACTTGGATGCTCTAGGGTGAAAAGGCCTGCAACTATCCCTTCAGGCTTCTCAATTTGGAATATCCCTGTAAGGCTTCACATCCTCCCAAGGCTGAGCTCCTCTTGGAACCTCCATTTTTGGGAGGGGCTCAGGGTAGTCTTCATTTCCCTTCTGATGCTGTTCCTGGCTTGAAACTTCAAAACCATGAACCCATCCAGGGTATCTTCATCTTTGCAAATCAATTCACTTCCCTAACCCTCATCTGTGAAATGATGGGATTTGATAACTGTCAATATAATTGGTTTTCTTTGTGATCCTATGTGTTTTATTTAATGCACTTAAAAAAACATTCTGAGAAGGGGTCCTAGGCTTTCCCAGACTTCCAAGGGGTCCCAGAACACACACACAAAAAGATTAAATTCCTGATCTATAGCATCTCATACAACCCTAAATCTATAGTCCAAATGATCCCTCTTTTTATATTCTATTTTCCTCAGTCCCACCTTTCATTTATAACATTTGCCTTGAAAAGAACCACATCTAGAAGGGCTCCTAAGACTTTTAAGCTGGAAGCATTCACAGTACCGGCTCTGTCTTATGACCACTTATGTAGGAATTTACATAAGCAATTTAACAAAAGAAAAAAAGTTAGAAAAATGATTACTCTCCGAGGACCACTTTACAGGAATCCACGCAAACTGACACAAGGTATCTAAGTAAATAACTTCCCAGACAATTGGAATTTGGAAAAGGAAATGGCACTATTACCTGAATGCCTTCCACATGCTGGAAGAAGCCTCCCTCCTCTCTGGCTTTAAAAATAATATAATTTCAAAAGAAACACTTAACTTTCTAAAGTCCTTTCCAATGCTAACATTCTAATCTCTTCTGGTCTTGCCCGGTCTCCTCCTCGGAGATTAGTCTGGAGCCTAGTACTAGGATCAGGATCAGGCCATCAGTTGGAATCATTTGCATAGAGATGATAATCAAGCCCTTGGGACCTGATGAGGTCAACAAAAGAGATAGCACGGAAAGAGGGGAAAAGCCTAGGGGTGTAGCCTCAGTTAGGCAGCTGGACACAAAGGATGGAGATCCAGCAAGGAAGAATGGGAAGCAGGAGGAGGCAGGCAGGAGAACCAGGAGCCAACAGCGTCATAAAACCTCAGGGAGGAGGAGGGGAGAGGGAGTTTGGGCTAGAGGGTGGGCAGCAGAGTCAAAATTAGCAGAAAGGTTACAAGCCTTGAAACCTAAGAACAGGTCATCAGATTTGGTAACTTTGGAGAAATCACTTTCAGTTAAGTGATGAGGCCAGAAGACAATGCAAGAGGGTAACAGATGAGTAAGAGCAGACGGAATGGAGAAAGAATGTAGACAGGAATTTGGCTGTGAAAGGGAGGAGATAGAAGAGGTCTGAAGGGACAAGTAAAGATCATCCACATAAAAGTGGGGGTGGGGGAGTCAAACTCAGGTCTTCTGATTCTAAAACTAGTGGTCTCTTTCAATGAATACATCTATGTACTTGGTCCTGGTGTTAGAACAGTAACAGCAGTTCACATCTGCTTAATACAGCTTTTTAGAAAGACTTTTATGCCCATCTTACAGGCAAGGAGGTAAGAACAAAACGTAAATGACTTGCCCATGGTCACACAGCTTGTTACTGTCGGAGGTGAAATTTGAACCCAGCTCTTCCTGACTCCAGCCACTATGTCACGATTTTCAGCAACATCATGACAAAATTCATGTAAATTAGGTGGCACAAATCTCATTGCCCCTCTTTACAGGTGGTAAAACTGAGTCTCAGAGAAGTTAAAAGTCTCCACAGCTAGTAAGTGTCAAAGGCCAGGATTTAAGCCCAGGTGTTCTGACTTCTAAGCCCAATGATTTTTTCCTCCATGCTCCTACAGCACTCCCTCCTTTAGTAAAACTCATCCAAGGTACCCAAAGGCTGCTAAAAGTTGTCTCTGCCAGGCATTCATCAAATGGATGCTGCATCGACGCTTCTGCCCCTTCTTTACATACCACACAGGCAACCGAACATTGACACTGCCACCGGGTTTCGCATCCTTTAATATGAGGAACAAATACAATTTATTAGATATTGTACTCACACACGCTTGCATGCAAAATCAGAGCAACACTTTGATACAGGAGATTAAAGGGAATGCTGAAGTGTGCATGAGGTTGGAAATAATGACGGTGCCTTTCATCAGGAAAACCAAAATTACCCACTCTGCATACAGCCTCTCATCTCCTACAGGCCAAGCAAAGCTGCTTATTATAAAAGATGCCTTTTCCATAATCTCAGTTGCAGGGAAAGGAGAGACGCCAGCATTGCTTTTAAAATGGTTTCATTTTCTTGGCTCTCCAGGGACAGATCAGCTGTCGGAAACACATGCCTCACTCTACAGAAAATCCTCATGGAGCAGAAAGACCATCTGCTACAGAACGCTGAGTAACCGGATAGAATGAGAATTCCACTCTGGGCCCACCGCATGGACTGTTGATTTTCAACTTGAAACAGTGTCTGGAACATAGCTATGCCAGAAGACAGCCTCTAACCAGAAGCCCGACTGCACAAACCTATGAGCAGTGAGCCCTCCAAACCACAGCTGATCTCCTACGCCAGCTTCCTATTACTCTTCAGGAAATGGGGGTTTTAAACCTCTCCGACTCTCCTCTCTACCTCCTCTCTTCAACAGAAACAACCCCTAGAACCAGGAATTGTAGAATCCAATGGCTAGAAGCAACCTCAAGTTCAATTTATCCCTCTGCTAGCAACACACAAGTCACCTTGATCAGGGTCTATGTTTTCTATCAAGGATATTGAGGAGGTAATTTCATATCTTTCCTTGGTAAACACATCCCCCAACACCTTAGAAAGCAATTTGAAAAATCTCTACACTTAAAAGCCCAGAAATTCTGCCCCCAAATAGCAAATTTTAGACCTGAGAGGGGCTCTATAGGCATCCTCTAATCCCTATCATCTTAAAATTGAGAAAACTAGGATCCCAGGATATCAAAACTAAAAGGGGACCTTTGAAGTCATCTAGTCTACACCCCTCATTTGGCATAAGGATAAACTGTGATTTTAGAGAGGGGAAGTACCTCATCTAAAGTCTTGCAGTACATAGTACAGCAGAGATTCTAAAGGGCTTCAGAAGGTTGGGGATCCCAATGCTTTTCTTATACATCATGCTACTGCTCAGTTTGACAACTTTCAAAGTTCCCTACTCCCTATGATTTCCTGTCTGAACACCACAGACTGATATTCAAGGTTTTCTATAGTCTGGCCAAAATCTTACCTTTCCAGTCTCATTTCCTATTATTCTCTTCCTCTACAAATGGGATAATGTGTGTAAAAGCACTTCATAAATTGCAGAGTACTCTAGGAACAGACAGCATCATCACTGTCACAAACCCGATGCTCCAGCTAAAGTGGTCTGTTCAAAGAATCATAGAATCTTAGCCTTGAAAGGGAAAGGTCCTGCAAGGTTAACTCTTCTTGTCTCCCTTCCAAAGCAAGCACCCATCTACAGAAGCAAGGAATGTGTTAAACATTGAGAGGGAATTTAATTCAATTTCATTCAATAAAGATGCCTCTCCTAAGGCCCCTTGTTAGGCACTAGGGATGCAAAGATGAATAATGACAGTTTATATGAGGAAGAATTATGGCGAAGTAAAAAGACCGATGGATATGAAACTGGAGGGTCTAGTCTAAATCTTGGCCCCGCCTCTTACTATCTGCCCAGTCTTGGACAAGTCACTTTTCATCTCAGAGCCTCTTTCGTAAAATGATGACATCTAAACTCTCTTTTGACTCTCAATCCACGATCGTATATCCCCGAGTTAAAAATATGAGTAACAACTGATGAGTTGGGCATTATGATCAGGGGCATTAAAAAAGTTCAATAGTAGCTTGAGAAATTCCAAGAGGGAGGGATGGCTTTATGGAGAAGGTACCACCTAAGGTCTGAAGAAGGAAGACAACAGAGATGACAGCAGGGAGAACTCATTTGAGCTATGGGGGATGTTGTACATAGAGGGAGGACAAGGCAGGAAATCAAACGACAGCCAATAGCAGCTTAGCTGATGCATCAAGCACATGAAGGGAAACAAAGGGAAATCTGGAATGTTTACAAAGTTGAGCTCTTGAGGGCAAGCATGGTTGTATTTTGCCTTTGTATGCCCTTCACCTAGTGTATGGTGCCTCATACATAGCGTGTGCTTAATAAATATATGTTGAGTTGAAGGTAGATGGAAGCCAGATAACTGAAGACCTCGAACATCAAAATAAGGAGTTTATATTTTATTCACTGAGGAACAAGATGGCACTAAAAGTTTTCCTGGTTTTATTTTAAAACAGGGAAATGACAGGATCCAATCTGTTCACTAAGAAAAGTTGTTTGGCAGTGGTAGGAAAGATGGACAGGAAAAGTAGGAGTTTAGAGCCCTAGAAACTAGTTAGGAGGTTCAATAGAATGAATTGGGGATGGCTTGGCCTGAAAAAGATGCCAGTGGAGAGTATGGGGGAAGAGGGACATGACAGTGGTCTTCAAATCTCTGAAAGGCTATCCTGTAGAAAAGAGACAGACTTGGTGGCAGAAGAGACAAATTGGCAAAAACTTCTGGATTAGAATATAGGACTGCTCAGGTCCCTACCAACTCTGAAATTCTGTGGTTCTGAGATCTTAAAAGCAGTAGCCCCATTTCCATGCCTCAAAATTGAATTCATTTTATGTACGATTTCCCAGAAACTTATCTAATATAGAGGGGTTACAGACAACAACAACTTACTTCAAAGAATCCAAGGACAGCCTTATTTCGGCTTGGCCTCTGAGATGAAAGCTAAGTAAGGGAGGCAAATCTCTGCTCAATATAAAGAGGAACTCCCTGGAATATGGGGTGCTGCAGGATAGGCAAATTCTTCTTTGTTGAAGGTATTCAAGGGGCTGCTGTGTGAGGGTATTATGGAGAGAAGAGTCAGACTCCAGGTTGAGGTTGCACTAAATACTGCTCAGGACCCTTTCATGATTCCTGGGAGAGTAGAGAAAACCAGAGAATAAGTATCAAGGATTCTTTTCCTCCCTTTCCTGGGATGTAATTAGTAATAGAAGGAGACAGGCATTTTTCTGGTCAGTAGAATACCTTTAAGAAAAAGGTCTATCATAAACACAAGCAAGGTAGAGGGTCCTATGGTGAGGTAGTAGACAACAACAAGTAGGAATGTCCATGCCTAAGATAAGCAGTTTCACATTCTAGTTGGGGAGATGAGGTGTGCATACAATTCTTCACTCAAGAGCCTATCCATCTTGGAAAGAACAGTGCCATGAAAATGACGGGGTCCCTGCCCTCAAGAAGCACATACCAACCAAACCAGAGAAATAAAACAGATACACAAATGATAGTAAGACAAAAAAAATGACAAATATATAAAAATATAGTAAGGCAGTATTGCTAAATATGAAATGGGAGGGAGGTCACAGGATCGTGGACAGTTACGGGGTGTAGAGAACAGAATACTGAACTTGGAGACCAGAGTTTCGACTGCGCTTCAGATACTTAGGAGGTGAGCGACCCTGGACAATTCACCTATCCCCTCAAAGCCTGAGTTTCCCCGTCTCTCAAACAGGAGTCAATAATACCAAATACTTCACAGGGTTTTGAGGATAAAATGAGATAACGTGTAGATGCCTTTGCAAACCTTAAAAGCACTATATAAATGTTAGCTACTAACATTATCACCAGCAGCATCACAAGAAAACATGGGATAGAAGATGGGCTTGAGGCATAGATTGGATCTGGACAGGTGGAGGGAGTAGGAAATTATATGCAATCTATATATGTGTGTGTGTATATACGTACACATATGTGTATATACTGATAGTGTGCCTGTCATATTTCCCAAGACTGTAAGCTTCAAGAAAGCAAAGAGCTTGTCTTACCTAAATAACCAACCAAAAAGCATTTATTAAGCACTTTTTAAGTGCCAGGTACTGTGCTAAGCATAAAGATACAAAGGCAGAAATCAACCCTTGCCCCAAGGACAACATGTCAAAGACTAGGCATATATAGGATACAAACTTTCTATCTTCTCCAGCCTATCACAGCATTCTCTGAAAAAACAAAAACAAAAAACCCTAACCTCTTAATAAGTGTTTATTGAACTGAATTGAATTATAAGTTTATTGAGAACAAAGACAGTCTGTTCACAGAATCAGAGTTGAATCTAAAGGTTGCATGAGACTTCAGAGAACATCTAGTCCAACTCATACCTGGATAAGAATCTACTTTTCAGGATCCCCAATCAAGTGGTCACCCAACCTACCTTTGCTTGAAGATGTTGGAGAAGAGGATGGAAGGAAGTAGGGAGAAAATCTCTACCTTTCTAGGCAGTCCATTCCAAAGCTGGATAGCTTTAATTAGGATTTTTTTTTTGAATTCTTGCATAAAGCTTACTGCAATTTCTACCCACTGATACTAATTCTTCATTCTAGGAACAAGCAAAGCAATCACTTCCAAAATTTCATTTTTTGGGGGTATCAATACAGTAAGCTGCACAGAGAAGACGCTTCACGTTTGCTGAATTTATAATTGAATGAAACAGCACATACAGGAATAAGCGAGTCATGATCAGGGAACACTGGGGAGCCGGTGATTATTTTTGAGTAGAGGAGAAATGTGATGAAATTGGGTTTTAGAAAGATAAATCTGGCAGCATATGTGCAGGTTGGACTAACTGGGAGAGAGACAGGAGGGAAAGAAGCTGCTGAAATGTCACTGAGGCTCTTCATTAAGTGGCAGGCTCTGCATTTTAAGAGGCATTTGAACAAACTGGAGATGGTCCAGAGGGGAGCAATGAAAATGATTAAAGGGCTGGAAAATGAGACCTGTGAGGAAAGGTCAAAGGAGGCTAAGAGAAGAAAGACTGACAGATGACTTAATACAGTCTTTCAAGTACATAAGGACAAATACGGCGGCCAGATGTTTTCCATTTCCACTTAAGATAGAATAGAGGAAATGGGAACAGCAGGAGAGAGATTCAGGCTATATATATATATATGTATGAGGACTTCTGCACTGTAGGGTTTTATTATCTGATTAAAAGTTGCAGAGGGAGGAGGGCACGTGCCAGAGGTTGGCATGCTAATACATACCCTTTTGCCAAGCTGCCAAATAGGACCCCCATGGGCCCTTGACTTCTCCTCCTCCCCTCTGCCTGCCAAAGGCAAACGGTAAGGTCATGGTGGCCACATATGCTCTGACTACTAGATACATGCAAGTACATGCATATCTCTCTCTCTCTCTCTCTCTCACACACACACACACACACACACACACACACACACACACACACACAGCTCCACTCTTCTCTTCCCTGGATAGACTACAACTGGAGTACTCTGTTTAATGGTAAGCTCCACATTTTAGAGCTGAAAAGTATCTAGAGAAGGACAATCAGGATGCCCAAGGGCCTTGAATCCATATTACAGAAATAAGTAGTTATACGTTTAGCCTAGGAAAGAAAAGGTTGGTGAGGATACAATAGCTATGTTAACTACTTGAAGGACTTCTATGTTGAAGAGGGAATTTTGACTTATCCTGCTTAAGTTGCCAAAAAAAAAAAAAAAAAAATTAGGCCTGATAAAAAGCTTCCCAGCTGTAAGAGCTACCAAAAGTGGGAATGGGCTCCTTGGGAGGTAGTGTGTAGTTTCCTATCAATGGAAGTTTTCAGGCAAAAGCTGGACGATCACTTTTCAGGGATGTTATAAAAGAAATTCCCCCCACTCCACAAACACTGCTTGGATTTAATGACCTCTGAGGTCCTTCCCAACTCTGCAAACCTCAGAAGTCATATTCAAAACTCATTTGACCAAGTAAACCTTTCTGGGATTGAAATAAATGCTAGGCCTCAATGTCAGGGCATGTGGAATAGAACAATTTTTAAAAGTCTGAAAATATAAAGAGCCGTAAATTTGGAGTCAGGAGACAAATGAGTCTGGAGGTCATCTCCTGCACTTACGGTGGACAAGTCAGTCAGTCAGCCAACTATCACTTAAGAATCTACTATGTGCCAGATACTGCGTTACATGCAGGGGATACAAAAGAAAGACAAAACAAACAAACAAAAAAGGCTCTCACAGCCCTCACAGTCTAACACCTCTATATTTAATAACCCTCAGTTTCCTCATCTGCAAAATAAGGATACGAATACCCCTCTAACATGGCTGTGGTACAATCTATGTAAAACACTTTGTAAATGTAAGCTATTATTAAAAAGAAGGGTAAGGGGAACTTGAGAACCAGAAGAAATCAAGCCCATTTTCATACTAAAAAAAAAAAAAGACGTTTAAGTATTTTGAAATATACAAAACTGCATATTTTTTACTGGAGGGAAGGGGAGAAGTCAACTTAATTATCTGACATTTCTCACAGATCCACCATATTCGTAATTACAAAAAACACCAGGGCCCCAAAGCACCTAATCTAAGAAACCATGACCTTGGGGCCCAGAAGTGAGCTGATACCAGGTCATAGAACAAGTTAAGGGCAGAGCCCAGTCTAGAATTCATGATGCAGAGGCCAGTCAGGCATTCTTTAGTTAAGATCGTAAGTTTGGGCAAAGGAGAAGGTAGTATAAGGAAGTCTGGGACTATTCAATACTGAAATATTGAGAGAAGGGGGGGGGGGGAGAGGGGAGAGGAGAGAGAGGAGAGAGGAGAGAGAGAGAGAGAGAGAGAGAGAGAGAGAGAGAGAGAGAATATGAGAATTTTTAAATCCTCAAGAATTACACCTAGAAGCTCTCTGTCATGACAATTTTTTGGCATATTTATGAAAGCAGACTAGTTCCCCATCTGGCTGCATCCCAAAACTAAGGAGTCTGGATCTATTCAACCTGATTGGGGCCCATGACAGCATTAGCCAGAACAAAGTAAAAAGACTGTAAGCAAATGAAAAAAAAAAAAGTCATCTATAAAGAAACTCAACAGAGACTGTAAACAAAAGGAAAAAGTCACCTCATGAAGACATCCAGAGGATCCCCATGTGGCTGACCTCACCGGCAAGGTGAAGTAAGGCTAGCCCTTACTACATAAGCTATTTAGAAGCTACTTACTTTTATTCAAATGACGCTGCAGTACAAGCAACAGCAAACTAGCCAGGAGAACTCACAACCTCGATCTAGCACTTAGCGGCTGCATGTCGTGAGACCAATCATTTTGCCATTCTAAGCTTGCATTTTGTCATATATAAATAACTACAATAGCTGAATTTATAAAGCATTTCAAGGTTTGAAAAGAGCTCTACATGCATTATTTTATTTAATCTTCACAAGAACCACGTGAGGTGGAAATCACATCAATTTTACAGATGAAACAGAGGCCCAGGGCCACACAATTAGGAAGGGTATGGGGAAGGATTTGAACTGCAAGTCCAACAACACTCTCCACTCCATCACACTGGACAAGGTTCCCCAAAGTTCTAACATTCAATATAATTCTGTGAATTCAAGAGCTTTATTTGACCTGCTCTTGTCTACAGAAGCCCCGAAGTCTGATATGTGGCAGGTAAAGATGAGGCTTTAAGGATTTCTTCATTACGCAGCATCTTCCTTGCAATTTCTATAACCAATGCTTTATTCCTTAAACTTTATAATCAGAGTCAAAATATTTCACTTTCCCATTAAACTAGTGTTAATTCATTACTTCCATCAAAATTCATCCTTGTGGTTGTCAACCTCCTTTCTTCCTGACACTGAAAAGTTAGGTGGGGGGGAGAAAGGGAGGCAAAGAGAGTGAGGGAAAGGAGGAAAGAGGAGAGCAAAGGAGAGACAAAAGAAGGAGAGAAGGGAGAGATAAAGGGAAGGAGGGAGGGAGAAGAGAGGAGAAGGAAAGTGAAGAATGGAAGGAAGCGGAGACAAGGAAAGCTGAACTGTCAGGGAAGATTTCAAAGAGGAGAATGAGATCAGACATTTATGAACAGGCAGCAACTGAATAAGGGTGAATATTCTTCCCAAGCAGAGAGTGTTAGCAAAATCAAGAAAGGGGAGATTATGAATATGCTTTTGGCATGAAATGGAGATCTGTCCTTGGAGGAGCTTGGGGCCTTAAGATGGTAGCCCAGGGAGGTTAAATGACTTGGATTAATGGGATTTGAAACTAGGTCTTTCTGGTTCCAACCAGCCTAGCTAAATTTCAAGAGGCTCATCATCAGAGTTGGCTACCAGGTGATAATTCTGTCAACAATAATACCTTTAATTTATGCAACTCCTCTTAGCTTCTGCTGCCCTATCCGGTTTCAAATCCAAGGACAAAGATACCCTCCCAGAATAAATTGATCACTTCTGATCTCATCACCATTGGCTAACTCAAACTTTGATTGACTCTACCTCTCTCTGCCTCCTCTTCCTTCTGATTGGAAGGTGGAGTTCCAAATTCTTCTCAAGGCCTTCCTTTATAGAGGGTGGTGCCCCTGAAACCTCCAGGTTTCAACTCCCAGAACAAGATGCCTCCAAGCCAGATGCTCCCTGCTGTCCCCCCTTTCCTGCTTCCTGTTGTTGTGTGTTATCTCCTTCCATTAGACTGTAAGGTACTGGAGGGTGGGGACTGACTTTTCTTTTTATTAACTGTATTTCCAGCACCTAGATTAAATGGGTGTCCGTCCATGGGATGGATGATGGATAAACAAGCTGTGTGAATGTCATCAAACGATGATCATGTCATAAGAATCAATGAATATAAAGAATTCAGAGAAGCACGGAGAGGCCAAATGAACTGATGCAGAATGAAGAAAACAATATCCATTATGAATATGATAACAACAAAAAAGTCAAATGCTAAGTAACTGCAACGACCAGCCCCGCCCCCAGAGCCTAGGTGAAGACATGAGGATACAACTCTCTTCTTTTAAAGGTAGTGGGGTAGGAAACAAAGAATGCTGGACTTGTAAAGGCCACCTGGCTGGGACTATTTAACTGTTTTCCACTGTTACAAAGGAGGGCTTGTTTGGTGATAGAAATGGTGGTCTAGGGTATATCTAGGCATGACTGATGTAAAAAACAAAAAGGCATCAATAAAACTTATTAAAAAAAAATGAAGCAAAATGAAGTCTAGATGATTGTTCATTCTTTCCTCTTCCCATCCCCCACCCCTCAAATGAATGTTCTCCTCTTCCACCTGTTCTAATCTGACTCATCCTGGGAGGCCCAATTCAAGTCCTGCCTCTTCCAAGAATCCTTCCTGATCACTCAGCTTTCACATTCTCTGAACTCCTATGGCATTTATCATCTGCCCCGCATGATTTCACTCTTGCATTATATAATGCCTTATATTGTTTCAGGAATCTTAGTCGCACCTCCCCACCCCCTCCACCCCCCCAAAAAAGACAGTAAGGCTTTTTAAGGCCAGGGGTTGTGCTTTATTTCTATTGTATTTACCTTATCATTTCGGGATACTGAACACAGAGGAGACATTCAACGTCGATCTGCTGAATGCTTAGCAATATGGATGAGAAGTATAATGATCTCTTTTGGAACTGTTAATATTTGTCCCTCTCCACCACTACCTTCCCAGGAGGAAAACCTCAAGACAAAAAAAAAATTTTTAAGAGGGCAAGGAGGGTAGTTAACAAAACTAACAAACCAAGTGAGTCTACCACAACCCCTCTACCTCTGCAATGGAAGGAAGGGGGCACATTTTCTTACCTCTTTTAGGGGAAGATGAGCTTGGTCATTGAAATTACATATTATTCTGGTTTTGTTCCTTCCATTCGTGCATGTAGTCATAGTCTTTATGAGTATTGTTTTCCTGTTTTTTTGACTTCGGCCTGCATAGTTTTCCCACGTGTCTAAATTTCTTCAGGCACGGTAATTTTCCATTACACTCATGTACAATTTCTCTAATCATTCCCCAATCAATAACATCATCTTGGAATTTGCAGTTAGATCTCATGGAACTCTCCAAATTAGAGGGAAGGGAGCATCTGAACTACCTGGGGTTTTTAACTTGGTTTGTGTCATGGATCGCTTTGGAAGTCAGGAGAAAAGGAGTAACAATAAATGACAATGAGAATAATGGTGACAATAGCTAACATCTACACAGTATCCTACTATGTGCTCAGCACCTCACAATCATTATCTTTGCTGCTCTCTTTAGGTAAAGCCTATGGACCCCTTCTCAGAATAATGCTTTCTAATGCATTAAACAAACTACATGAGATTACAAAGGAAACTAATCATGCTGCAACACAGTTATCCAAAAAAATTTAAAAACCAGATTTATGGACTCCAGGTTAAGACTCCTCCCCCTCATGTAGACTAACCTTCTCAATCTGCTGCAGGCCTCCCTCCTGACTGTGACTCTTTCCCACTCCACCTTATTGCCAGTTTCTCTAGGATAGATTCTTCATATTCCCACATCCTCTCCAGCATTTATCATCTTTCTGTTTTGTCATGTTAGCCAATCTGACAGGAGAGATGGGGTACCTAAGAGTTGTTCTGATTTGCATTTCTCTAATCAATAGCAATTTAGAGGATTTTTTCATATGCCTAAAGATATCTTTAATTTCTTCCTCTGAAAACTGCCTGTTCATATTCTTTAACCATTTCTCAATT
Organism: Trichosurus vulpecula; assembly: GCF_011100635.1. Lineage (NCBI taxonomy): Eukaryota > Metazoa > Chordata > Mammalia > Diprotodontia > Phalangeridae > Trichosurus > Trichosurus vulpecula. The sequence continues at coordinate 109,889,179 of NC_050573.1, forward strand.
GGGGAATGACATGTATTCCTATAAATTTGACTCAATTTCCTGTATATTTTAGATATGAGGCCTTTATCAGAGACACTGGTTGTAAAGATTCTGCTTCCCTCCTAATCTTTGTTGCATTGGCTTTGTTTGTACAAAAACTTTTCAATTTAACATAATCAAAATTATAGGAGAGATTCTTCAATAAGCATCTGATGGGAAACTGATGAAAAACTCTCTTTGGCAGGAAGTCACTTAAAAATCTAAGATCAGCTGAATCCATGATTACCCAACAATGGCTGAACATAACAAATTCAAGTAATAATGGATAAGAGGAAAAACCAAACAATCCCAGTCACAAAGCAACCAGGTTTAAACACGTAAAGCCTGCAAGCCGCCATGTCCTCGAGGGTTCAGATTCCAATAAGCCTGTCCTATCACAAAAATGTTGCCTCCACATATATGCCATAAAACTGCCAAATACCAAAAAGATAAAGCTATTTACCAAGTGATGAGAAAGAGTATCACAAAAAGGCATTGGCAAAAGTATAGCCAGAATGGAATTTCTTTCTGAATTGGAGAAGACAGAGTAACTCAATTCTTACTGAAATATAGACAAATCAAGCTGAATGAATAAAACCCTTGTAAGGTTTGGGGTTGTGTGTTGGGCCCTATTTTTTTTTTAAATTTTAAAGGGAACTTAATAATGGAGAGATTGTTCACTGCAAAGATTAATTTCTTCTACCTTTTCTCTCGATCCCCAACCCACACAAACATAAAGCATTAGTTAAAAAAAAAAAAGTAAATCAAAAATACTTTTACTTTAAGTTCTAGATCCTTGAGTTAGGGGGTCTGGATCCTGAGAGGGATAAGTAAGCTATGATAAATGGGGGAAAAAATTAAAATTTCTAGGTCATATTATTCAAATCACATCCCATAAAGATTCATTCATAATCATGGTACTTTTTTTCCCCTAGAAGGAGGGGGTACAGGACATGCAAAAATGTGTTTTCTGGCTTTTTCCCCAGCTCCTTACAATTAGCCACCACAAGTCAATATAGCAGGGTTATAACTTCCTGCCTCATTGCACCCCCTCCTTCCAAACCCCCTCCCCAAGTGAATAGTGTAGGGTTATAACTTCCTGAAGGGCTGGAAGACAAGTTCTCCTACTGTAAACATAGCAACCCAGTGTTAACCTTCATGAAACTTAAGTGTTCTCTTTAGTCAACTACAGGCAGAAAGGGCTTTGAAACTCTCCTGTCTCCATGTGGAACTGTGGACCAGGAGTTATTTGTTTTAAGCATTTTTTAATGTTTTAGAGACATGGCAGAAACCTTGTTACTAACATCTAAGCATCACCAAAAAACAGGCTTTGTCTACCCTGTTAATACTCTGGCCAGCAGGCCTGAAAACATCCCCAGAGGTGCTTTTGACGGTAAACATATCCAGAAGGAAAATGGAGGACTCAGGTACCCAATTTACCAGCAATATACCTCTGAGCAGGAAACAGCTGAAAAAAAATTATTTACTTCATACTACAGCAGAGTGAAGCCTACAAATACAAGACCAGCATGTGCTATGTTGGTCTGATTGCTAAAGGCTTATGGCATTCTTGGGTGGTTGTTTTTGACAGGGCTGTTGCAATCTGTGAAGGGGGGGAGACCAGGGTCGATACTGACAGCCTGGAATATGGCAGTTGGATGCCAGGTCCTTGTAAATAACTGTGAGGCATCCATGCCAATTGCATCAGAGGTCACAGGGCTGTCATGAGGAGCAAATGAGGTAACAGATGTGCTCTAGCAAGAAGGGAAGACTTCCAGGAGCCAAGGGACCACGGCCCACATCCTGGCTCAGCTCCATGTAACTGCAGGTGGCTAATTTCACCTGCATGAACCTCAGTTCCCATCATATTCACACACTGATTCAACACCCACTTAAGCAAATGTAAGGCATTTTGCTAGGTCCAGGGGGAAGATACAAAGATAAAGAAAATCAAGCCCCTGCCCTCAGTGAGTTTGCAATCTAGTAGGGAGATAGGCACGTACACAAGTAACTGTAATACAAAAAAGACTGTGGTATATGTAGGAGGGGGATGCAAACAAGGTAAAAGATGAAGTAAGAGTTCATAAGAGGAAGGATTTACTTGGATCACAGATTTAGAAAGCCTCCATAGCTGGAAGAAACCCAAAGGTATCTTCTAATCCAATTCCCTCATTTTTCAGATGAGGGACCAGAGGTCCAGAAAAAATCAAGTGGTGAGCCCAGTAATAAGTGGGTACAGCTAAGATTTGAATACAGGTCCTTTCACTAGAAATGTCTTTTGATTACATTATGCTTGCCAGGGGAATTAAGACAAGTCTTCCTGGGTAAATTAGCATTAAAATTTAGCGTTCAAAAGAATATGTGAAGAAGGGGAAAAGACATTCACAATAGTTTGAACACAGTTACAGAGGTGGTAGAGTGTAGAAAATATTTAAAGTGTCTCACTTTAGGTACAGAGTACACAACGGGCAAAAAGTTAGAAATAAACTCGGAAAACAAGGAAATACCATGGAGGGTCATGAATGCTAGCCTAACGAGTTCAGACTTTATCCCACTGACAACAGGAGCCATTGAAGGTTTTTGAGTAACAGAGTGAATGATCAAAGCTGTCCATTAAAGTGTTAAAAAAAACAACCCACTTATTATGTGTCTGAAACATTGTGCTAGGTGGTTGGGATACAAAATCAGAAACAAATGCATATAATGCACACATAACTACATTTCTACCTCCAGCCTGTTCTGATTCACCTGGCTTCTGATGGCGTGTCTGCCTCATTCTGTCAATAATTTTCACAAGTTTTTGCAGCAAGACTCCTGGCACAAAGCCTTACGATTGATGCTTTGCAACATTGTCAAGAAAAACAACTTTCAAAGACTTAAAAACCTTCATGAATGCAATGACCAACCACAACTTCAGGAGACTGATGCTTCCTACTTCTCAGTGAAGAGGCAAAGCACCACAGGTGCAGATGGACATACATTTTCAATCAATCATTATAACACGAATTTCTTTTGCTTGAATATACTTTCACTATAAGAAAGGGCTTTTAAATGGGGTGGTGTTTCAACAATCGGGCTAGCAGCTGCTGTGGGAGTAAAAAACCAACAACAACCAGCTCACAGAATGCTGCAAGCCCAGGCCCTTTTGATCTGCTTTACTAAGGAAAGCAACATTAAGGGGTCAACAATCTCACTTTAATCCAGTATACAAATACCAATCACTTAGTTCAGGGGAAAAAGCCAGCACCCTGAACTTCAGAGCAAATACAAACAAATTACAAACATCGGCAGACAGACCTAAATACAATTCATAGTTTTCAGCCAGGGAGCTCATAATAACGGCTGGCCCAGAGTCACTCACACCACCACTGCTGTGGGTCAGAGCTCTGAAATAGGAAAGCCGACCCCTGGTTTTATATCTTTTTCAGGCCCAAGGGTGAGTCACACATGTGACCTAAAATTGTCACAAAAAATTCGACTTAAACCCAGGTGGTCTAGAAGCCTCTGATGTCACAAACCCACGTAAACTAGGCTTTCCCTTGAGGCAAGGAGGTCATCAAGGACTCCTAATTTAATCAAGGAAATAAAGGCCAAATCCTTCAAGGGCATTTGGTTCAATTAAGTGCTAAGAGCCCATTTTGATTGCCAATACAGGTGGGGGTGGAGGGGAATGGAGAGTTGAGGTGTTTGAAAGAGGTAATAATGGTGATGCAAAAGACAACAATAAAACGTTTACAAATACAGAAAGATGAAGAAGTCCTGAAGGGAGCACAGACAAAGGGCAAGGCAATGTTGTTGCTACCATGTTACATTCAATACACATTTTTAGAAAAGAAGCTGCATGCAACAGACTCATAATTTCACATGCAATTCGCATTTTCTGCCCTTTGTAAATGGAAATGTTTACATTTGTTAATGTCCTAGTTTATAATTAAAAAATAATAATTTTTAAGAAGCAGTGCTCCATAAATGTTAATAGCCTACAGTGTCAAGCATTTTCCTTCCAGGACTTTTTAAGCGAAGACAGCAATCTAACAGAATTTGAAGCTAGTTTCCCACCAATACAGCATCCCTTGATGTGCCACGTGATGGGAGAGGAAGATGACTTTCTCTAAGTTTTTGGGAAGTTTTAACCCTTCTCCTCCAATTCCTGAACACAAACAACCACCACTCACAGGGGTCTTTTCAATTTATTCCTTCCTTCCATCCTTTGTTCCCTCTCTGAGAACCAATTCACCCAAGCAACAGACAGGTCAAAGGATATGATTAAGGCTAGACCAGGAGTATGTAGATCCTCAAAACAACCCTTTGAGATAGACATTAGAAGTACCGTTAGCCACATTTACAGATGGGAATACTGAGGTTTAGATGGGTTAAGTGATTTTTTTCAATGGTGCAATACTAAAGTGGCAGACCTGAAGGTCAGCACCTTTCTGATGTATCAGGCCAACAGAGATCCAGTATGTAAAAGGTTGGTCTTTTCTTTTTTAGCTCTATGCTCAACATCAAGGGTTACTGAACTCTTATGAGACGAAGGGTTAAGGAGTACCATCTTGATTCCTGGTGTGTGAGACAACACTAGACTTCCAGAACAGCAGAACTGGAAAGAACCTAAACCTGGGAGAGTGAGAGAACTAGGGAAAGAGACTGATTGTCTTTGGAATTAAAGGTTCAAATGCTGACCAAGCTGCTTAATACCGCTGAAATTCTAGCCCAAAATGTCTTCATCTCTAAAATTTACATCTAACAGTCTTAAAGAGTTGTTTATAGATTGGCTAATGTGACAGAAAAGAAAAATGACAAATGCTGAAGGGGATGTTGAAAAATTGGGATACTAACGTACTATGGTGGAGCTGTGAACCAGTCCAACCATTCTGAAGAACAATCTGGGGCTATACCCAAAAGGTTATAAAATTATGCATACCCTTTGACCCAACAATATGATTAGTAGGTCTATATCCCAAAGAGATCAAAGAAAAGGAAAAAGGACTTATTTGTACAAAAATATTTATAGCACCTCTTGTCATGGCAGTAAAGAATTGGAAATTGAGGAGATACCCATCAACTGGAGAATAGCTGAACAAGTTGTGGTATATGATTGTGACAGAATATTACTGTGCTGTAAGAAATGATGAGTAGAAGACAATGCCAAAGGACTCATGACAGAAAATGCCATCCACCTCCAGAGAGAGAACTGATGAACTCTAAGTACAGATTGAAGTAATTTTTTTTCATATTTTCTACTTTTTTATATAAGCATTTTTTTTACTTTTTCTTGCCTTTTTTTTTTGCAACATGGCTATTATGGAAATATGTTTTGCATTACTTCACATGTATAAGCAGTATCAAATTGCTTGCCTTTTCAATGGGTAGGGGAGGGGTTGGATGGAGGGAGAGAATTTGGAACTGAACTTTTTAAAAAATGAATGTTAAAAGGATCTGAATCCAGGTCTTTGTGACTCCATAGCTGACCTGACCTTTCTATCTACTGTGCTATGCTATCTCTTATAACTTTTCCTCAAAGAAAACAATTAAGACTTTTACAAATTAACACTATATATGTGCTAGTTCCCCTATGTAAATATTCCTGGCAAAACTTGGCAAAAGGCAACAAGTTTTGGATTATTAAAACGATAGATTCTGAGAGCTATAAAGAAACCTCAGAAGTCATCCAGTCTGCCCCCTTGCCCAATACATGAAATCTTTTCAAGGATATGCCCGTGTGGTCACTCAGACACTATTTGACACCCCCACCTCCAGCACCAATGTAGAACTTCCTACCTACAGCTCAACACATTTAAGGACATTTGTAATTATCAGGAAACTTTTTTCTCTATATTAAGCCAAAAATCTTATCTTCCTTTAACTTCTGTCTACTGATCCTAGTCCTCCTTTCTAGAACTATGTGGAAGACATCTAATCCTTTTTACACATAACAGTTCTACTATTTGAAGACCACAATCAAGTCAGAAAGTCATGTCCTTATCCAAGCAAAACATTCTCAGTAACTTTAACTGATCCTCATACAACGGGCATTCATGCCCCCTCACCAACTTAACTATCTTCATCTCAATTCATTTCAGTTGACCAATGCCCCTCCTAAAAGGCAGGGCTCAAAACCTAACAGTACTCCAGATACTATTCACCCAAAGTAAAATACATAAAACACACACACACACACACACACACACACACACACAAATGGGATATAAAGATAACCTCTCCCCCACAAAAAAAAAGTTCCTTCCCCTCAAGGAGTTTACATTCTATTGGGGAGGGGGAAGTGGGGGAGGGGACTGCAGGGCAAGACATTTACATAGAATAAGAAAACACGACTCATTATTTTTCATTCTGATTTGATTCAAAGCTAGTAATCTCTCATAGTTTGAACTTATTTATATTAACATACTATAAGATTATTAACTTATTTAAACGCTAAGTTTATTAACTTTCATGGTTCCCGTATCATATTTATTCACTCTTCAATCGCAAAGCTTCCCAGGTCCTTTGCACAAAAAACTCCCAAGTAGCTACATGTCCTCCATCCTGTAATTATTCAGCTGATTTCTTTAACATAAATGCAGGAATTTATATTTATTCTGTAGTAATCATGGAACCTTCAAATTTATAATTCAAGAACTAAAGATATCCCTACATTTCATATTTTTAATCTACCCCATCTTTTCCAATCTTCAAACGTTAAGGCTCTTTCTATGCAATTTTTTATTCCCAAAGAAGCTCTGTCCCTATTAAGTGGTCGATAACTGGAAAAACCCTGTAATAGGTTTCCTCTACCTTTTGGGTTATTCCTTGTATTTATCACTGCCATTTTTTTTTTGGCAGAAAAAGCAATATCAATATAACTTTGACTCTTTGAAATAATTAATAAAATCATAGATCCCTGAAATTGGTAGACTCTCAGGATGCCCGGGTTTATTTTTCAAAATTGGTGATGATCTTGAACTATCTGTGCCTTCACACTCAGTCCCCCACATACCCTGGGACCAACAGCACTCATCTGTTAATTATCTAGCTCACGCTCAATCCATGGCACTGGAACAGAGGACAGGTAACAAGGGTAGAAACCGTGACTTTGGTCATGGACCACAGGCAATGAAATTACCTAACACAATATAAATCACAGTGCATGCTAAAACACTAAGCCCATTGAGACGTGAAAACCTCACTCAGGCCTTCCCACAGCCCTTTTCCTTTTTAAAAAAAATTAAAATTAAAAAAAGCTAGTCCTGAGGCTTTTGACCAGGAGATTCACGGAACAAAGGTGTTTGACCTTTGGCAAGTCACCTAACCTTTCTAAACCTCAGTTTTCTCTTCAGTAAAACAGGGATAGTATATCACAGGATTGTAATGAAGAGTCAATCAGTACAAAGTACTATATAAATATAAAGGTATTTTTTTTTAATTCAGGTCAACATTTATTAGATTATTAGATATTATTATTTAGCAGAGTGGTATACTGAAAAGAGAAGACCTGGGTTTACACCCTACCTCTGAAACCAACTGCCTGTGCAACCGTGGCTAAGATCCTTAATTTTCTTGAGACTCAATTTTTTCACTTGTAATGTAAGGGAGCTGGATTAAAAGACCTCTCAAAAGTATCCTCTAGTTGTATTTCACAGGACCACAGATTTTGAGACGGAAGGAACCTGACAGACCTTCTAGTCCAGCCCCCTCACTGAACAGATTAGGAACTGAGCCCAAGAAACATTAAGTAATTTGCCCTGGGGGCACACAGCTAGTATGTATGATGAGGGTTTGGGGTGAGAGGTGCTCGACACCCCAAAGTACCGAAACACCGGGTCCTGCCGAAAAGAATTCGACTCAAGCTTTCTCAGCCAAGGGAAAAGATAAAGTTTACTAAGAGTTAGCCACATAGGCCTGCCCCCAAGACATCCCACCCCTTGCAACGCCTGTAAGGAAAGCGGGCCAGACCAATCTGAGCTAGATTGGATCTGACCACCTGCATGGAGGCAAGATGGAGATTATATATACACAAAGGTTGTGGGAGGGATTGAGGGGTGGTCTGGGGTGGCCAAAGGAGGGGTCTAGGGAAGGACTTAAGGAGGAGTCTAAGGAGGAGCCTGAAAGGACTGGGATGAAGTCAGACTCCCGGGTGGTGGAAATAGCTGAAGGCTATATGGAAAAGACAACCCATAAAGGGCTGGGGTAGCGGAGCTAGGGTATAGATACTTTGATCAGGTTTAAGGATGGGAAACAGGATTAAGGGCGGGAGGTCGTTGGGAAGACAAGATTAAGGGTGGGAAACAGCTGGACAATAGAGGACTGGGCAAGGTAGGCATTTGGGCTTAATGGTTATAGCCTCAGGCCAAGGCCAGGTAGAGTGGGAAGATTCAAGGAGAGTTCAAGGGGTTCCCAGAGACTGTGCCCTCATCATGTACTTGAGGTGGAATTTGAACCCAGGTCTTTTTAGTTTCCAAGTCCAAAACTAAACAAATGTCTCTCTGCTTTTCTCTGCTTCTGAAGTTTTCCTGGCTTCTTTCACTCATTTCAAAATCCTACCTTCTGCAGGAAGTCTTTGCCAACCTCTCTTCAATAATAATGTCTTTTTCTATTGCTTATTTCCAATGTATCCTACGTAAATCTTGCTAGATGGCCAAAGGTATTTATTTGTCTGTTGTCACAGTCAGAACTGTCTTGCTTTTCTTTGTCTCCCCAGAGCACAGGGACTGGCACATCATAGATGTTTAATAAGCGCTGGCCGGCTGGCTGACCACGGGGAAGGCTCGGTTGCTAGGAGTTAGGCATAGAAAGACACAATGCAAAGTTCCTGTTCTCAAGGAGCTTACCTTCTTTTGGGGGATGTGAGAAAATACAATTCCTTATTATTATTATCATTCACTTTCTCATCCTGATTTGATTCAATGTTTCAAGAACCCAACTTGCTTTTCTCACCAGGAAACCTTTCCTTCTATACGAATGCTATAGGCTTTCTCAGAATACTGGGATGAGCTGATGACAACTGGGAGTCCATTCGTTCATTCGATCCCCTATGTAACTGCAAATCTTTTTTGTTTTTTTTTAAATCTATTCTTCTATTTATTTATTTGATTTTTTCCCCTATTATTCATTCATTCATTTATGTAACCTCCTCCTGCTCAGTCCAACTCCAGGCTTGGGCAGGAGTGACTCAGAGACCACAGCAGCTGCTCTTAGGTCTGCAAGAGATAAGCCTGGTGGGGGGGGGGGGGGGGTGTCAGTTCAGTTCCTAGTAATCAGGTCAGGCTGACCCTCTCCCACTCTCAAGGGTGGGGCACCACTGCCTGTTGGTGGTCAGGGGGAGGGGAACTGGGTCTAACAACCAACCACATATCCAACCCCAGGATAATTGGCTTAGGAAAAGAGCTATGGGTCTGGGCCGGCCCAACACCTTTCATGTGGCTAAAATTAAACAGAGGGAAAACTTGCTGAAGAAACAATCCCAGAAGATTCCCACCATGGCAAATTGGAAACAGTGGCTCATAGACGGTCCCCACAGAGCACTATGGGACTCATTTCAACTTCAATAAAGTAACACCAAGTCCTAGAGGGAAGAACCAGGGGAGTCGTCCTCCACATCTGGCCCTTAGAAGCCCCATCCCAGTTCCAAACATAAATCACAGTGGAATAGGGCCTTTGTCTGACTCTTGCCAGCTTCGGGCTCCCACATCCCAACATTTGACGAACAATTTTTAGAAGCTGTGGAAGCATGAAGGCTCTGGGGACAGTATCAGTGAATGAAACTCTTTTCCCTTTATTATGTTTCACTTGACTTAATGACTCATTAAAGTGCTGAGAATGATTAGTTTTCTCTTCCTACCTTAAAAAAAAATTGAAGAAAGCAACAAGATATTCAGAGTTGCTCAACCCCATCCCTACCACACCTCCAACCCTAAGAGTTCAAATGGACAAGTTATTAAACGTCCACTGAACAAAGCACTGAGATGAACTGGCAATACAAACACAAAAAAAACCCACCAACAATCCTTGCCCTCACGGAGCTTTTGGCCAGGGTAAGGCAGTAAGCAGAAACTACACTGAGTTAGTATTCTAGGAGCCAGCGTCCAACTACCAACTTTGCCACAAGCTATAGGAATGTGACTAAAATCCCTTCATCTCTCTGAATGTCAGTTTCCTTACCTGTAAAATGAGGGGGATGGGCTAGATAATTCTAAATCTATTTTGTGCCCCCTTTGGCAGTATGGTGAAACCTAAAGACCCCTCCTGAAAACAGTTTAAAATGCATAAAACAAAATACATAGGATTATCAAGGAAACCAATGGTTAGTGAAAATAAAGAAGTAATTTTCTTTCCCACCTAGGTCCAGAGAGCCCCTGAAATTTCTCCATAGACTCCAGGTTAAGAACCCCTGCACTATATGGTATCTAAGGTGCCTCTCAACTCTTAAACAGTCTACAAAGTTCTCCAAAGAGGGTTGCTTCCCTACCCATCCCCCATCTCCCAAGATTGCTTGGGTAGAGTACAAATGGATTATCTCTAACACCAATGGAATGCTTTTGAAAACTCACCCAGACTGGATTTTATTTTCTCCTGATCAATTGTATGTTAGTGGACCTGAGTTTTATACTGCCTTGGGACTTCAATGACTTCAGACTTAATCAAGGATAAAAACAGGGTGAGAAGGGATGGGGAGGGCAAACACAGGAGCCTCCAGGAATCTGTTCCCTTCATTAACTTAAGCATTCCAGGGGCCAGGGCTCTCTCCAGCCTTCTTCCTTCCACATCTTGTGTAAGGATGACAAAGGGCCACCACACCTACCCAAATATTCTAGGAGTCTACACGGGAAGGAACCTGGAGAATGCCCCTTCACAGCAGGTCAGGGGTGAGGGAAGCGGAGAACCCAGACTAAACCTTGGCCCCCCAAGTAGAGAATCACACCAAGAGAGGGAAAACTATGCTGACAGTGATTTCCACATCTCAGATTTCCTGGGACAGTAGATTCCAAAAGGATAAATGCAGACATTTTTAATGGAAGCTCTTAGGTAATATGTGTCTGAGGTAGGATTTGAACACAGAACCGGTTCGCTTTTCCAATTCCATTATATTTTGTAGATGAGGAAACTGAAGTCCAGAGAACAAAAATAACCTGTCCATAGTTAATAAATAGCAAAATCAGGGTTCAAACTCAGGTTCCTGGATACCAAATCCAGGGCTCTATTACCTACCTATTCAGAGACACACACACACAATTATTCCCTTCTCAGGAACCTTTTAAGAGACAACAGCCTTTTTTCATTCTGTGATATTCTTAGGTTATTTTCAACTGATGTCATAAAGGTTTTGCAGCAACCTCACCTGTACTAGTTCATGTGTTTGGTTACCTTATTTGGAGAAGGCAGAATAAAACAGCCCATAGTGTCTGCCTTGGAGTCAAGGAGGCCTGGGTTCATGTCCTACCTCTGTAGCCAAATTGGCTGTGTGACCCTGGGTACATCACTGACCCTCTCCACGCCCCGGGGGAACTCACTAAGACCTAAATACAGAAAAGCAGCACCTTCCACCGATGAAATAAAGAGTCAAGCTCCTTTCCATTTCATAGTTAATACAATTCACCAACTATAATCCTTCCAGTAAGAGGGTTTATTTACCATTTGCTCTGCTACTGCTCCCTAAGGCCCACCAGATCTCAGTAAAAATGAAAGGGTATGAGTGCCTACTATTGTGCCAGGCACTGTGCTAAGCACTTTTACAATTATCATCTCATTTGATCCTCACAACAACCCTGGGAGGCAGGTGCTATTATTATCATCACTAGCCCCATTTTACACATGAGGAAACTGAGGAAGACAGACTAAGTGACTTGCCCAGGTTCACACAGCTAAATGAGATTGAATCTGAACTCATGTCTTTCTGACTACAGGCCCAGTGCTCTATCCACTGCCTCATTTAAGTGGCTCACGGCTGCACACTGTCATCTGACCTGCTGATAGACCATGGGGACTCCTGGGGCTTACCATTCCCTTCAATCTGTCTTGACAGTGGAACCCATCCTATGCATGTGGTCTCCCCTAATTAGAATGTGAGCTCCTTTTGAGCTGAGACTATCTCTTGTGTGTGTGTGTGTGTGTGTGTGTGTGTGTGTGTGTGTGGTGTCCTCACTGTTTAGCATAATAATAAGAGCTTAATAAATGCTCACTCACTCATACATTCCATTTGTTTGAGAAAAAAAATGGTGATATGGTCTAGAAAAAAGGCCTTGAGAGCTAAAAAAAAAAAAAACTCAACAGGATCTGGAATGATATTAGCAAGAGCTCTCCTGTACAAGGTATGTTACTGTTATAAAGAATTTTCAGTTACCTATATTGCCGACTCACAATAACCCAGTGTAAGTGATTTGGCCAAAGTCATATTGAAAATATTCAATAAAGCCAGGACTCAAATCTTGGTCATCAGAACCCAGTGTAGAGGAGTCTTCCTATTCTAATGGGACCTCCCTGACAGTCTTGCAGAGGCAGTGCTTCTGTGCCTTGCTCAATTATCTTTTCACGCCTCACCCCCACCCTGTGCCTGAGTTCTTTACCCTGAAAAGTAGTAGGGTATAATGTACCCCCAGCACTTAGCACAGTGCCTGAATCTTAGCAGGTGCTTAATAAATGTTAACTGACTTTTAAAAAAGCAATGACTTTGGAGTCAGAGGACCTGGGTTCAAATCCTCAGCTCTAGTACTTACT